>NC_141995.1:7824016-8074016 GCF_049901715.1 Pseudonaja textilis
ATTGCATACAGCTCTCAAAGGGTCTCCACCTCCAATATTTACTTATTTACTTATTTACTTATTTGCTTATTCACCCATGGCGACTTGAGGCGGCTTACGGAATGTAAAACCATATTTAAAACAAAAAAATAAAAAATAAAAAACCAATAAAAACTAACAAAAAGAGTCAAATAAATTAGTAAAGTACAGTAGAACAAAAAAAAATTGGGGCTGGGGGAACCAATCCACCCCCCCACCCTGACGACAGCAGATCGCACTAGCCATTTGATGGGCTCCATCCCTCTCTGGGTTCCCCAGGCCCGCTGGCAGGACCAGGTCTTCAGTGCCTTCCAGAAGAGAGCTAGAGTGGGGGCCATTCTAATCTCTGAGGGAATGATATTCCAGAGAGAGGGAGCCACCATGGAGAAGGCCCTTCTTCTGAGTCACACCAGGTGTATCTCCCTCAGGGGTGGGACCCGCAACATTCCCTGACTCCTTGCTCTAATGGGTCAGGTAGATGTGACTGGGATGAGCCATTCCCTCAGGTAACCCAATAATATAGACTACATTAACAAAATAAATAAATAAATAACAGAATTATGTATATACCAGAGGTGGTATTCAGCCAGTTCTGACAGGTTCTGGAGAACCGGAAATTTTGAGTAGTTTGGAGAACCAGCAAATACCATCTCTGGTTGGCCACACCCACATCTATTCTCTGCCTCCCATTGAGTCCCAGCTGATTGGCTGGGTCTTCTTTGGTGGCCCTGCACAGGAGAATGGAGCTGGAAAGCAGGTTAGTGGGGGTGGGGAGGGAAGGGGATTTTACAGTATCCTTCCCCTGGAATGGGGTGGAAATGGAGATTTTGCAGTTGCCTTCCCCTTCCATGCCCACCAAGCCACACCACGCCCACAAGTCATACCCGCAGAACCAGTAGTAAAAAAAAAATTGAATACCACCACTGGTATATATCCATATACATTGTGTGACAT
The DNA here is from genome assembly GCF_049901715.1 of Pseudonaja textilis. Classification (NCBI taxonomy): domain Eukaryota; kingdom Metazoa; phylum Chordata; class Lepidosauria; order Squamata; family Elapidae; genus Pseudonaja; species Pseudonaja textilis. Next base: position 7,824,989 of record NC_141995.1, read on the forward strand.
GGAGAAACAACGCAGTCTAGTACGGATCTAGACATGTACATGGCGGGAAAAACAAGTCTTGTGAGTGTACCACTTTCCTCAGTGATGTTTTCAAGTGTATCTCCTAGTTTTTGAGTTGGCAGAACTTTGAACCAGCGTGAGATTCCCTTTCCCCACGGTTGATCCCTGCCTTGCTTTCTCCTGCGTGTTTTCTGAGTGATTGCCAAATTGGGCTGATCTGATTAAGCATGTGATGCGCACGTGATAAACCGAGTGATAGGTCGCCCTCTTCGCTAACGGGCGAGAGCATCCATGAGTCATATCCTTACAGCATGGAGGAATACAAGAGATAGTTTTGAAGAAGATAGGAAGAAGGTGTTATAAAAGGGCCAGCCCAGAAAGATAGGAAAGGCTTAGGAAGAAAGTCCCCTTTGGGAATAAGTCGGAGGACAGTGGTAACTCCGTCAACTTTTTAAAAATTTTGTTAATAGAGCCAAAATCAACATAGATAGTCCTTGACATACAATCATTCACTTACTGACCATTTGAGGTCACAACAGCACTGAAAAAAGTGACTTGTCTTTCACATTTAACAACCATCGCAGCGTTCCCATGGTTAAAATTTGGTTGCTTGACAATGGGGAGATATTCATGATGGTTGTGATATCCCAGGATCATGGGATCATCTTTTGTGATTTTTCTGACAAGCAGTGTCAAATGGGGAAACCAAATTTACTTAACAACCATGTTTGCTAACTTAACAACTGCAGTGATTCACTTAACAACCATGGGAAGAAAAGTGGGGCAAAAAGCTCACTTAACAAATGTCCCACTTAGGAACAGAAACGTCGGGCTCAATTGGGGTCATAAGTTGAGGACTACCTGTTGTGGTTCACTGGCAGCTGGTGCAGACGGCAGAGGCATTGGACAGTGAGGACGAAAGGAAACCAATCAGGGGGTCTGGGGAGGACTCGGACAAGGGTCCTGCATCCGACACAGGGATGGGGCCAGGACCATGTGGGAATGGGGTGCTGACTCCAGAGCCTTCGGAGTCTGGCAGCAGCAAAGCAAAGGACCCAGGGGAGCCTGTTCCCAGTGTGCGGATAAAAGTCAGACCTCAATGACGAAGAGCTTTGCAGGAAGCAAAGCAGTTCAGTAATTTCCGAGTCCGTCTTGGAGCTCTGTACTCTGGTCAGTTTTTTCTGGATTTTGGGGCTGGTTTATGTTAAGCCTTAGTAGGACATCTGTTTGTTGGCAAGCATTCTACAGCATTGAGAAGTGTGCTCTTATCTGGAGGAACTGCCTATAATTAGTTTTGGCTGGGAACGCAAATAATTCCCAGTGTCACATTAGAATAGGTTTTACTTTTAAAAACAATTTGTGTTTTATTAAGTTTGACGACCTGTCAAATACTACCTGTATTCTGCATAGGCGGGTAACAGATTCCCTGACCCTTCCAACCACCACTTTGTTGAATGGAAAAATTCTTTTGATTGTCACCCTTTTCTTCCCCAAAAAATAAAGTTTCTTTTCTTTCATTTTCAGTTTGCTATATTTCGCTGTTGGCACCCCTTGCCAAACTGGCTCTTCCAGTTTATCCAACCAGGAAGGATAAAAATATAGACAGCTGGAAAAACCTGTTAATAGATAAAAAATCATCTCATCATGGGTACAAAAAATGAGAACACTCCAATTCTGAATGCTGTAAGTCCGCAGACATGGTACTGCGGACTTTGCGCATCTCTGCCCTCCTATTAGAACACATTGCAAGATTACGTAAGGAAATATGTGGGTGATGCTGCTAATATTTCAGAAACCTGCGGTTGAATCAAGTTTCCAGTTCCTCAGCGTTTTGTGCAGCTCATGACTGAGAGCGTTTCGTCCTTCCTCATGACTGAAAAAGAATAAATTAGGCAAGAAGGTTTTAGTGCGCTGCATAATGAAGGTCCTTTTCGGCACACACATTTGTTAAAAGAAAGCAGCATATTGGTAGATTCTGATTCTTACAGATCAAGAAACTGATTTTTCCCACATGTTACAAGCTGATCTCAAATTTTAGTGTGAACTGAACAGTGTGTTCCATTTTAAAAAAAAAAACCTGTTCTGGGATTTATAATACCAGCAGCATAGCTATATTTCTGAACCACACAAAGTCGGCCTTGCAGATACAGATAATCAGAGTTGGAAGGGACCTTGTAGGTCATCTAGTCCAACCCCCCACCTAAGTAGGAGACCCTACACCATTTTTAACCAATGGCAGTCCAATCTCTTCTTGAAAGTTTCAAATGATGACGCTCCCACAGCTTCTGAAGGCAATTTCTAATCCATTGGTTATTGTTCTCACTATCAGAAAGTTTCTCCTTATTTTCAGGTTAAATCTCTCCTGGATCAGCTTCCATCCATTATTCCTTGTCTGGCCTACAGGCGCTTTAGAAAATAGCTTGCCCCCTTCTTCTCTGTGGCAGCCCCTCAAATATTGGAAAACTGCTATCATGTCTCCCCTGGTAGCCCTTCTCTTCCCAAGGCTCTTAACCAAGCCCAGTTCCTGTAACCGTTCTTCATATGTTTTAGTCAACTCATAAAACGTTTCTATGCTTGTTTTAGAATTGCCATTAGTCTCCAGTCCCCTAATCATCCTGGTTGCTCTTCTCTGCACTTTTTCTAGAGCGTCAGCATCTTTTTTTATAGAGTGGTGACCAAAACTGGATGCAGTATTTTAGGTGCAGAAGTTTTTTTTAATTGTTTAGCTTGATGGTAGTATTAACATTATCTCTCCATTATCTCTCTTCCTTTCTCTCTCTCTTTCTCTTCTCTCTGTCACTGTCTCTCTCTGTGTGTGTATGTACTGTATATGTATATATATTTGTGTATATGTGTTTGTAAGTACAGGTAGGCCTCGACTTATGACTACAGTTGAGTCCAAAATTTCCATTGTTAGTGACACAGTTGCTCAGTAAGTTTGGCCTCTTTTTGTGACCTTTCTGGGCACCGTTGTTTAGTGGATCACAGCAGTTGTTAAGCCAGTAACACAGTTATTACGTGAATCTGGCTTCCTCATTGACTTTGTTGGTCAAAAGTTAGCAGAAGGTGATCATGTGACCCTGGGACACTGCAACTGTCATGAACACATGCCAGTTTCCAACTGTCTGAATTTTGATCACATGACTGTGAGCTTGCTGCAATGGTTGTAAGACAGTGGTGGGATTCAAACATTTTTACTGTCGGTTTTAGGCGCATGGCTTGTTGGGTTTGGCTTGTTGGGGGTGGCTTGATGGGTATGGCAGGGGAAGGATACTGCAAAATCTCCATTCCCTTCCCACCCCACTAACCTGCTTTCCAGCTCTGTTCTCCTGTGCAGGGCAACCAAAGAAGACTGGGACTCAATGGGAGGCAGAGAATAGATGGGGTTGGCAGGGCCAGTCAGAGGTGGGATTTGCCAGTTCTCCAAACTACTCAAAATTTCTGCTACCGGTTCTCCAGAACCAGTCAGAACCTGCTAAATACCACCTCTGTCGTAAGTGTGAAAAATAGCCATGTCACTTTTTTTCAGTACTTTGAATGGTCTTGTAGCTTTGGTGACTGAGCAAATGTAAATCAAGGACTACCTGCAGGCATATAAGGCTACATACTAAATGTGTATGAATAATGTACACTTCCATCAAATGTGCTTAGGACGGAGAACTTAAAATTTCATGAGTAATTTAATTTTATGAAATGTAATTTTATAATTACATTTCCCAAATAAAACCACCTTGTTGGAGGACAAATATCATAATCTTACTTTGAAGGATCAGTTGTTAAATTCTAACATTAGCCTCTTTATATGGCTAAAAGTTTTTTTTTAACGTCCCCCCAATACTAGTATATTTATTTCAATTTATTATTATATATAATTTTATTCTTTACTAAGTAAAAGTGACAGGAAAAGTAAAAGTGAGAAAAAAGGGAAAGGAATAGAACATATATATGTAATTATACAGTATATACATATAGCAGTATAACCTGTAACTCATCTGTGTAATTAATTACATTTCTTTATTATTACTATTACTATTTATTTATTACTTATTATTACTATTGTGGTTGCATAAGCTTTAAGCTAAAGTAAGGAATGATGTGAAAATTCAAAAATGAGATTTAATACGGTACAGTCATCCTTTTTTTCTTATTCCAAACATTGAAGTTGAAAGATTTTTTGATAAAAGTTCAATTGTACTCATACCAAAAGGAGAGTTCAGTAACTGATATTACAAACCATTTTTTTCATTTTTAAAAAATATACTGAATGCAACAAGCACGATAGAAGGAGAAAGAGCGAAAGTGAGAGGGAAGGAAGGAGGTGAGGTTTGGTCTAAAAGTTAAGGCACCAAGCTAAAAACCAGGAAAGCATGAGTTCTAGTCTCGCCTTAGGCATAAAAGCCAGCTGGGTGATTTTGGGTCAGTCACTCTCTCTCAGACTAACCACCTCACAAGGTTGTTGTTCTGGAAAATTAGGAGGAAGAAAGCATAGTATTATGAATATTTACCTCATTGAGTTATATATAAAAACTGCTCGATATTCATGCTTCCCTATGAGACTATATGATTGGGCTTAGTTTTGGGGGAGGAAAATAAGGGGAAAAAAATTCTGCCAGAGCTGCAGTAGTCACAAGACTACTGGCCCTTTGGTGATCCTGGAGCAGCTCCTCCAGTCCATGGCAGGCCAGTGCACCTGGGTGGAGGAGCAGCTGCTCCAGAGAACCAAAGGGCCAATCCTGTGACTACTGCAGTTCTGGAGTATGGGACCGACTTTCCCACCAATGTCAACAAACCACCGTCGGTCAAAATTCATATTAGTGGCCCCGCGGGACTTAAAATTACGAGTTTGGTGGTCCCTGAGGTCCAAAAGGTTGGTGACCCCTGCCTTAAAGGAGAAATGGGGAAAAATTTTAAGGGAGGCAGAAACCAACCCAATTTCCCTGCCCCAAGCAGAAACTGAGGAGGCCAGCTTTTAGAAATGCAGATTTGTTAATCCATTCAGAAAGACTGGGTCAGACAGAAACTCCAGATGTGAACACAATTAGACAAGCCAAAGGTTGACAAGATTAGCTCAGACCTAGGATTTGCATTTCCTCTCTTGCCTATAGAGCCAGCCATGACCCCTACATGACCCCATAGGAATCAAGAAGGTATATAAAAACCCACCCACTTTCAACTCCATTTCATCAGCTGCCCCAGAACCACAAGCTGTTGGTGCTTCTTTTTATCAATAAATCTTTCTTTCCAATGAACCTCCGTTTTATTCCCAACTTGGAACTGGATGTCAATTTTTCTTCCAACAGAAATGGGACCAAACTTACTTAACAAGTGTCTTGCTTAGCAATGCAAGTTTGGGGCTCCATTGTGAACGTAAGTTGAGGACTACTTTTATTTTGCTTTTCTGTGAAGGAACATGTTTATATGTGAATTGTTATTAAGGGTCCTTGGGCCCTTCTGGATTTTATTCTTATGCATCATTTTTAATCCACGTGCTTGCTGCTAGTTCTTCAACTGGAGCCACCTTTGAACCCAGCAAATAAATAAAGCATCCGGGTTTGCAAAAGGATTGAAGCGAGGAGGCCTTGGCTTTGACCGTAAGGTGGCCTCATGGCCTTTGGAAATATCTGGAACTACACATCCCAGAATTCCCACTGAGCACAGCAGCCAAGGTGGGTTACTTCAAGAAACATGTATTCCAACACATCTAGGAACCATCAGTGCGGAGAAGACTTCTCTAGCAAAAGCAAATAGGCCCAAACAAGTGTGGCAGTTATTCATCTCTATGGTTGCCATGGCTTGGATGTTGTCTCCTAGCAACGGGAACAAATGGTTAACCCAAGCATCCTGTTGCTGGGAGACAAGCATCCTTAGTTCTACCATTTCCTTTTTTAACAGAGGCAGCTGGATCCCTTTAGCCAGCTGTTGCTAGAGCTGGATCCCTAATGCCAGTCAACATGTGTCCTGCCCCTTGGTGAGCAAGTAAGAGTAGGTTGATTAAAGTGTACTGATAACAAGGAAGGGACGTCCATTTGCAGCAAGCATCGTGGGTGGACAGCCAGTCTAGGATTTATTTTAGGAATCGTAGGGCCTTGAAAGCTGACTCAACCCCAGTTAAAGCTGTCTTCAAAACAATGACCCAAATTAAAGGGCTTAAACATAGTTTACTTGGATAAGCAACAATTGGCTGGTACTAAAGCCTCTGCCGTAACCAGACTAACCTATTTTGACATCTAGACATAAGGCAAGATCAAAAACTGGGCTTGGTCTAGGATGCTCACAGTTTCCCAGTTGAAACTATGGTTAAGTCTGTCCATGTGTTGTGAAAATAAGGAATTTTCATCATGTCTTTTGACTACTAGTTGTTGTGTTCATGGATGTGATTATTAGACTTCTGCCTGTTTGTCCTACATATTGTCTTCCATTGCTTGTGATTTAGTGGAGAGTGGAGATCAAACCCACTCCCTTCTAGGACTGATGATGTTACCTAGTTGGGTAGTGAAATGTCTGCAAGAAAACAACCAAACTCAGAGAGCACCAAGGTCAGGAATGCTAACAAATTCCGTCAAGGACGCTCCAATAGGTTATTGAAAAGCCTTAAAGGAGCTTGTCAGGTTTCAAGAAAGCTTCTTTCAAGAAAAACACAGCTCTTTGCTGACATCTAGGGGTTGTGTAGTCTTTCCAATCCAGAGATGGTAGCCCTGAGAGCAGAGAGTTATTTGTAGCTCAGAGTTGGACTATGGGATCCTTGGTGTTCTCTGAGCTCGCTGTTTTTCTTGCAGACATTTCATTACCAAACTAGGTAATGTCATCAGTGCTAGAAGGGAGTAAGATTTGCTGTCATTTTTATATATTAGTGGCTTGCCTGGTAGCTTTGGTGGGAGTGTTCTTGTTGGGTCCTTGTTTATGGTTAGCTGATTTGTCTGTGTTACTAGTTCCATGATTGGGGTATTGTTTACTCGATTCTTGGCTAGTTTTCATCTTGGATGGTAGCCATACTCTGCACAATCTGGTTTGTTGAATGTAAACTCCTTACAAACCTCGCCTTGTAAGTTACCTATGCCTGCAGCAGAGGTTATATCATTTTAATGTTAAATAAGGTGACTTGTAAAATTGCTGGCTGTGAAACCTAGTAGAAAGGGTGTGTTTTTTAAATTATTACAGGCAGTCCTCGAATTATACAACCACAATGGAGCCCAAAAATTCTGCTGGTAGATGAGGTAGTTGTTAAATGGGTTTTGCTCCATTTTACGACCTTCCTTGCCTCCGTTATTTGTCTGTGCATGTATGTATTTATGTACACCTATACATACATACGTACATACGTACGTACATACATACATACATACAAGCTATCCTATGATGCAAAGCAATTGGCAGATGCTTCCCTGGAATAACATGGAAACTTAACAGCAGGGGGATCATCCAATCATAGTTTGTAACTGAATACCTTGCAAGTCCAGCCAGGATTATCTTGAACACTAAATACATCTACTCCTCATTTAATGATCACAAATCAGTCATTAAGTGAAGCGATCTCTAAAGTAAACAGTGGCTATGATTTTCCTTGAGCCTTCCTTTGCTTTATAGATCTGCAAAGTCCATCAATGCAAGGATTGGTTGCAAAGTTTCTTTTTGTCACCGTTGTAACTGCGGATGGTCACTAAATGAGGCAGTTGCCAAACCAGGACTACCTCTATGTCCTTTAGTAAAACACAAGCAAAAATGTTGATGAAGTGAATATTGTTATGAAAGCTGGTAGACTCCCAGTTCATTTTTAGAAGTATTGTCTTCTTGTGCCCTATCCATCTTTGGGCATTGGCCATCATGTTGGCGATCCTATTTTTATCAACAGCTGTAGGAAAACATGCTGCTGAGTTTTGTCCAAACCGGTCCCTTAGATTTGGAAGCCCTGATGTTCTTCTTCTGCCTGGACCTCATCTGCCTTAAATCTTTCCTTGGAGGATTAAATGAAGTAGGCCACATTTTTCTGGGTGTCGCATCCCATGTCCAAAAACTTTTGCTTTTTAATGGTTTTGATGATTTCTGTGATGACCCAAAGGGGAGCAGCACAAAGGCAACACAAGCAGATAATCATTAAGAGCCCCTTTATTAGATCCAACTTTGCCCCCAACGTCCTGGTTACCTTCTGGCTGGAGAAAAAGTCTTCCAGGAACAACCTTTGGCTGCAGAGAATCAAGTCCAAAACGTGGTCAACAAAAACTGTAACTTTAAGTCCAACCAAGGCAAAATGAGGCAATTAGTTCGGCAGGGCAGGAGCAAGAATTCCACACGTGAAGGCATTGCAATAACTCAACACGGTTGGGAAATCGCCAGGAACACAGATAATCAAAGTCAATACAAGATAAACTCGTGTTTGCTCCCAGGAGCTGCCACACTCGGCATGCATTCCTTTTAAACTTTCTTCCCAGCTGTGGCTAATGAAGGGAGTCAGGGCCCTTTCCTATCCCGTAAGCCACTCAACCCATGTTGCTCTCTTCTCCGTTCCTCCCTGTGTACCCCAGGATGAAGAGTGGGTGGGCCTGGGTCTTTCTCTGAACTCTTCTCCCTTGTTTTACCTCTTTCCTGCTCTGCCCAGGTGGACTTTGCCTTGCCCCAGTTTCCTCCACAGCCAATGGAGCCACAATCCAACTCTCTGTCAGCTGTATGTCTTCCTCCTCGGATTCAGACTCCAACAGGGGCATGACAGATTTCCCTTGGCTTTCCCAGGAGGCCTCATTTCCGATTTTGTCAACCCAGCTGATACATAACAGCTGCCTGTAAATCCCCATTTCAAATGCTTCTGGTCTCTTCAAGTGGCTTTCTGTCAGAGACCAATTCTCCACTCCGTAGATCAGGATAGAAAAGATGTATTGTAGAAGTACGGTAGCCAAGAGATATTTGCTTTCAATGCTGGCTGTACCTTCTTTCCATCCAGGTACAAGGAAAAATTACCTTCCAAGTGCTTTCAAAAGCAGGCCAGTAATAAAGAGAGATTCTCGGATTCTCTCAACGGTCAGCGATGGAGATTCCTGAAAAGTGGCCTGGATGATTTCAGAAGTGGGTGTCCTCCACCTTCGGGCAGCCTAATAATTCAAGGCACAAAAGGGCCCACTCCGATCATCCTACAGTATAAGAAACTGGATCCTTCGCAGATTGTCCCTTACAAATCCAGAGGTTTGCTGAGGAAACGCACAGCGGTTCACTCCAGACTCCCTACACCTCTGAAATCCAAGATGGACTCCAAGCTCACCCAGGAGCAGCACCCACTGGCACTGTATCCACACCTGGAAGAGAGTGTGCCTCCAGAGGTAAAATGGGTGCATTCGTTTATTTATTTTGTATCCCGTCTTTATTGTTTTTATAAATTGCTCGAGGCGGCAAACATATCCAACACACCTTCCTCTTCCTATTTTCCTCACAACACCAACCCTGTAAGGTTGGATGGGCTGAGAGAGTATCTGGCCCAAATTCAGTCTACTGGTTTTAGAGACAGACAGACAGGCAGGCAGACAGGCAGACAGACGGGTGGGTAGATAGATATAGATAAATAGATAGATACAGATAATAGAAAGAGATGGATGGGTGGGTGGATGGATGGATGGATAGATGATATATAGAAGATAGATAGATGATGATAGATAGATAGATAGATAGATAGATAGATAGATAGATAGATAGATAGATAGATAGATAGATAAATAGATAAATGGATGATAGATAAAAGATAGATAGATAGATAGATAGATAGATAGATAGATAGATAGATAGATATGAAATATATTTGAAAAACTAGAGGGAGAAGAAGAAGAAGACGAAGGAGAAGGAGGATATCTGGAAAAATGGGTAGATATATAGATAGATTAGATAATAGATACATAGATGATAGATATGATAGATAGATTGATCGATATGGTAGATAGACATGATTGATATGAAATATATTTGCAAAAACTACACAGATGGAGAAGAAGTAGAAGAAGACGAGGAGGAGGATATTTGGAAAAAATAAATAGATTAGATGATAGACAGACGGATAGACAGACAGACAGACAGACAGACTGACAGGGCAGGACAAGAAGCAATGGGTGGAAACCAGTCAAGGAGAGAAGCAACTTAGAATTAAGGAGAAATTCCCTGACAGAACAATTAATCAGTGGAACTGCTTGCCCCCAGAAGTTGTGAATGCTCCAACACTGGAAGTTTTTAAAAAGATATTGGATAATCATTTGTCTGAAGTGGTGCAGGGTTCCCTGCCTAGGCAGAGGGTTGGACTAGAAGACCTCCAAGGTCCCTTCCAACTCTGTTATTCTATTCTATTGTCACTTTAAATTGGCATACATTAAAATGAAATTTCATTGCATACAGCTCTCAGAGGGTCACCACCTCCAATATACACTACATAAACCTGCCTAAATAAATAAATAAATACAAAATTATGCATATATACCCACATATATTGTGTGACACACAGAAATTTTCATGCCTGAGGTTGGACTAGAACTCACAGTCTCCTGGTGATTGGGCAAAAGTTACCTAGATGGCTGTTATGCCTAGGGCAGGATTAGAACTCGCAATTTTCTGATTTCTAGCCGGCTGCCTTCACCATTAGACCGAATGATCTAAAAATGTAATAAAATGAATATCTCCTTCATTATTAATCAATGGTACAGTTAGTCCTTGATTTACGGCCACAGTTGAGCGCCCATAATTTCGGTCATAAGTCAAGGCAACACATGACCTGTTCTATCTTGCTGTGCCCTCACAGCTTTTTGATGATGTGATGAGGCTCCTGGACCCTGGGATGGAGCTGACTCGAACAACGCCGGATTATAGTAAAGACGATTTGACCATCTCTTCGCCTACTCAATATCACATCAGATATGATGTGCCCCCAAACAGAAGCTACAGTGCCACCCTTCCGTGAGTAGTGAAATAAGTAAAGTGCAAATGTAACAAATAAAAATGAAATAAAAAGAAATAGAATATGTCGAGTGAGGGAGAGTCTGCTATTTTTGATTTTATGCGTTTAACAAATTTTTTTAAAAAATTAGGCGACCCAGTTCCCATGCTGTAGCCAAATGATGGCTCTTGATATGGGGCTGAGGTGAGAAGGAATATAGAGTTGAATTCTTGTTGCACGAACATCTGGATTATACCGTTCCATTCCAAAGTGTGCCTTCATATTTGATTACATTAGTGCAGGATTTAACAAATAAAAATGAAATAAATTTAAAAAAAATTAAGTGACCCAATTGCCATGCTGTAGTCAAATGATAGGCAGTGGGGGTGGTGTTGGACTGGATGACCTACAAGGACCCTTCCAACTCTGTTATTCTGTATGTATTTGATCTGTACGCTTGGGCCTTGCCATGGGCTGAAGTGAAAAAGATCATGGAGGTGAACTCTTGTGGCATGGAATCTCTGGATTATACCTTTCTAAAGTGTGCCTCAGATCTTCATATTTGATTCCATTAGTGCAGTATTTAACAAATAAAAATGAAATTAAAAAAAAACAATTTAGGTGACCCAATTGCCATGATGTAGCCAAATGATAGACAGTGTGCATATGTGTGGGAGGGGGTTGGACTAGATGACCTACAAGGACCCTTCCAACTCTGTTATTCTGTATGTATTTGATCTGTACACTTGGCCTTGCCATGGGCTGAAGTGAAAAAGATCGTGGAGGTGAACTCTTGTGGCATGAGTCTCTGGATTATATCCTTCTAAAGTGTGCCTCAGATCTTCATATCTGATTCCATTGGTGCAGTATTTAACAAATAAAAATGAAATACATTTTAAAAAACCCTTAGGTGAGATCCAAATGATGCTGTAGCCAAATGATGGGCAGTGCTTGGGCCTTGCTGTGGGCTGAGGTGAGAAGGAACATGGAGGCGAACTCTTGTGGCAAGAGCCCCTGGTTTATACTCTTCCATGTCTTTAGGCCCTCAGGAAAAGAGACGACAGTTAAGCAAATGGCAGCCGTTGTTAAGCGGATTACACATTTTTTAAGCGAATCCCTTTGTTTGTTGGAAACTGGTTGGGGAGATCACAAATAGTGATCACATGACCCCAGTGCGCTTGCAAGCATTTTAAATATATATCAGTTGCCAAGTGTCCCAATTTTGATCTTACGACTGGGTTGGACCGGTGTTAAACCACTTTTTGCAATGCTCTTATAACTTTGAATAGCCACTAAACCAAATGTTCCAAAGGTACTTTTTTTTACAAGAAGCTACTGGACTTTCTTGTCTTTTTTCTTTGAAGAGGTTTCACTTCTCATCCAAGAAGCTTTTTAGCTCTGACTGGATAGAAGGCAATGGAAGGATTTATATTCCTTGCAGACAGCTGGTTCATTTGCGTTCTTTTTTTGCAGTCTGGTTTGAAAGAGGAGTCAAAGAGGCCTTCTGTGTCAAAATTGAACAGCCTTCTCTCAACAGAAAGAGAAGGATATGAGTACGGCATTATCTATCTCTGGTCTACAACAGTTCCAAGAAGGTTCCACATCCATTTGCACTACTCAGGTGATCCTGAGGACACAGAAAAACCTCCAAGTGGCCCAGGGGTGGGATTCAAATGTTTTAACAACCACTTCTGTGGGCATGGCTTATGTAGTGGGCGTGCCTTGGTGGTCATGTGACTGGCTGGGTGTGGCCAACTCGACATCACTCACACTGAGGCACGTATCTCCTCACCTGGCCTCTCATGACTGTGGGTATGCTGCAACGGTTGTAAGTGTGAAAAAGGGTCATAAGTCACTTTTTTCAGTGCCATTGTAACTTTGAATGGTCGCTCCACACAAGCAAAGTACCAGCAAAGGAGGGGAAAAATAACTCCAGAGACATTCCTGAGACAGGAAGTCTAATCCTGCCAAGAATGTAATAAGGTTTAATGGAGAGGCAGTTTCTGTAAGCAACACCAGAATGTTTCCTTCCTGCCTTCCTTACAGGATTAGTCCAGTGATTTCTTCTAACAACCACTTCTCCAAACTGCTTAGAATGTTAGCAACTGGTTCTAGAGAATAGGTGCGAACCGGTAGAATCCCACCCCTGAAGTGGCCTCAACGACCCTCTAAAAGGATGCAAATGAGCAGCTGTCTGCAAGGAGTATAAATTCTTCCATTCCTCTCCATCCAATCAGAGATGAAGAAGCTCCTTGGATGAGAAGTAAAATGTCTTCAAAAACAAGGAAAGTCCAGTTGCCTTTTGAAAAAAGCACCTTTGGGACAATCATGACCTGGAGGACTGAGAATCTCCATAGACATTCACTAAAGTCAAAGACTGCCAGTACTTTAGCATTTTTGTTGTCATTGTTCTATTTTGGTCTCGTTCATGACAGACTCTACACTTTTTGTATCTGCAGCTGGGTGCAAAAAAAGAAGAACCCTTACACGTGGTTTAGTAAGAAAGAAGTGGCCCAGAGGCAACAGGCAGCCAAAATAGATTACGTTCCACCCCTGGATGAAAACGTCAAGAGGGTGACAAAGGAATTTTGTGAATGGGTTAATGAAATGGTAAGTACAAATAACTGTAAAAGCCAGTTGAATGAGAACCACAACCACAACTGAGCAGGCAATGTAAATGCAGCCAGTAAACCCACATCCCTGGTTTGATAGCTTTATACAGGTAGTCTTTGACTTAAGGTAAAAGGTAAAGGTTCCCCTGCACGTACGTGCTAGTCTTTTCTGGCTCTAGGGGGCTCATCTCTGTTACAAACCCGAAGAGCCAGTGCTGTCCGAAGGCATCTCTGTGGTCATGTGGCCGGCATGACTAAATGCCAAAGGCTCACTGAATGCTGTTACCTTCCCACCAAAGTGGTCCCTATTTTTCTACTTGCATTTTTTAAAAACGTGCTTTTGAACTGCTAGGTTGGCAGAAGCTGAGAAAAGTAATGGGAACTCACTCCATTACGTGGTGCTAAGGATTCGAACCGCCAAACTTTCTGATCAACAAGCTCAGCGTCTTAGCCACTGAGCCACCGCATCCTTGACTTACAACTATTCATTTAATCACATGGATTTGGGCAAACTTTGGGGGACAGTGGAGGATGGGGGCAGAGGGGCTGGTGTGCTTTAGTTCATGGGGTCGTGAAAAGTTGGATATGACTTAACGACTGAACAACAACAATCCAGATTGATGACAAGCAAATGTTTCTTATAGAAGAATTGAATCAATTATTCTATTAGAAGGTTATTCCATTCTAGAATTGAAGAATATTTAATTCTAGAATCCATTAGAAGAATATTCAATTCTCTTTGATTCAACTCTTCTATTAGAAGACTATTTGAGTCCATTGATCAAATAATTGAATCAAAACGCAAAATATCAGGTCTCTACTAAAGGCCACAAGGAGGCACCTGGATGTACCTTCTGAATGTAGGTAGTCCTTGAATTATGACCACAGTGGAGCCCAACATTTCTGTTGCTAAGCGAGACATTTGTTCAGTGAGTTTTGCCCCATTTTACATCCTGTTTTGCCGCAGTTGTTAAGTGAATCACTGCAGTTTTTAAGTTAGTAACTCAGCTGTTAAGTGAATCTGGCTTCCCCATGGACTTTGCTTGTCAGAAAGTCGCAAAAAAAATGACCTGGGATACTGCAACCGTCATAAGTTGCCAAGTTGCCAAGTGTCCGAATTTTGTTCACATGACCATGGGGATGCTGAAACAGTTGTACGCAAGAAAAACAGTCATAATGTCATGCCCCTGTTGGAATCTGATTCCGAGGGAGAGGTTGAGCAGCTGACAGGGAGTGAGAGTATGGCTTCGGTGGCTGTGGAGGAAACTGGGCACAGTCCGGCTGGGCATTCAGAGGAATACCCAGACCACCCCCCTCCTAGGGCACGCAGGGAGGAACAGAGAAGGGAGCAACATGGGTTATGGGGGAGAAGGAGGCCCTGATTCCCTTCATTGGCTGCAGCTGGGGAAACAGTATAAAGAGGGGATTTGCGCACAGCACCTTGCTGGAAGCAAAGCCTGCATTATCTTTCTTTATCAAGTCCTATCTGGGTTCTGGTGTCCTCCCAACTGTGTGTGTTTCGTTATCTTTTGAGTTCTGCAATTCCTTATCCTGCCCTGTCTCTTTAATTGCTGCAGCGTGATTTGTGGTGGTTTTTATTAATAATTTATATGTATTTTTCGTTCGGACTAAATTTCTTCCCTTTAAAAATTGTTCTTGGGAGAGTTTTTTCTCCAGCCGATGATAAGTGGACATTGGGGACCAAGTTGAATTAAAGGGACTTTTACCCATTTTTGTGACTTTGTTGCTTTTGTGCCATGCCCCGGATCATCACGCATAAGTTACTTTTTTAGTGTTGTTGTAACTTTCTACGCCCAGTAAATGGACTGTTGTAAGTTGAGGGCTACCTGGAGCTATTATTCCTATCTGACTTTACTGCAATGAAATATGAGAAAATATTTGACTTTTTTTGAACCACTTCCCCAGGTCAGAAGGTCATTGACTCTCTCGGCAAGCCTGCCACATGTCCTGTTCTATCTTGATTCTCTTTTAGTTACGCATGATTAAGCAGAAGCAGCCTTGGATACCAATTCGGAAATCAGACTGCAGAAATATAAACCGAACGAAAATGTTGACATTGTTTTGAACTTTTTGCAAGGGGTATATATATATAAAAAAAGAGGAAATAGGAAAGGATTGTCTAAAGAAGCTTGATGATTCAGCCTGGATGAAAGTCTGATTAGGATATTCTGGTTGTGAATCATGCTTTACTCTGGTGTAAGACACAGTGGTTGGGAAAAAGAAGAAGGGTACCCTGCGCTTATTAAAGACTCATATATGAAAGCAAGTTCCCTTCTTATTATCTTTTTTAAATGGTGGAGGACACTGTTTAAAAGACTTAAAGAAGAACACACAATATTGCTTTAAGCTAGGCCTCCAGTACAGGCATGAAAGCAATTCCCTCATTAGACATGGTTAAAAGGGAAAAAAAATGGAAATACTGCATGTATTTATTTATTTATTTGATTTGTCAGTTGCTTACAAGATAATAGGTATAAGTATATGCATGGTTATGAATACATGAAATGGGTACATATAAGAAAAATAAAAAGAAACAATAGGACAGGGATGGTAGGCACGTTTGTGCGCTTATGCACACCCACTATAGACCCCTTAGGAAAGGGGTAAAGTCAATAGTAGACAGTCTAAGGTTAGTTTTTGGGGTTTGGGGAAGAAACTACAGAGTCAGGTAGAGGATTCCAGACATTGATCACTCTGTTGCTGAAGTCGTATTTCCTGCAATCAAGTTTGATGCTATTAACCTTGAGTTTGTATCTATTGTTTGCTCTTGTATTGTTATGGTTGAAGCTGAAGTATTCATTGACAGCTAGGACATTGCAATGTATGATTTTATATACTATATTTAGTTAGTTCTAGATTTTCTAGGTCTAGAATTTCGAGTCTGGTGGCTTAAGGTATTCTGCAACGAGTAGAGGAGTGGAGAACTCTTCTTGTGAAATATTTCTGGACTTTCTCAACTGTATTAATATCAATAGAATTAGAATTAGAATTATTTATTGGCCAGGGGTGATTAGCCACTTGGGGTGAGCCTCCATTCAAAATCCAAGAAAGGAAACCTTAGACTCCATTGTTCTAGAGAAAAGGACTTTTACTGAAAATTGAAGTGGTAGCATCAGAAGAAATACAAGATCTGAGGCAACAGGCGCAAAAATCACATATAGAAAGTTTCACCATGTTCCCACCCCCAATAATTCAAACTTGCCGTCCAATCTGAGGAGTGTATAATGTCTTGTGGGTGCATCTTCAGGTGGCCATTTCACACATTTGGTATGCCAGGACGTTTGACCTTGGCCTGAATAGATAAGAGGCTACATCTGCGCAGTAAGCATAGTCAAGAAAACATCCCAACTTTTACATTTCACCAACTTAAATCTCCAGCACACTTCCTCCCCTGAAGTCCTGTTTCTTTGGCAGCTGGAAAGACAAGGAGAAGAAGGATTCTTGGAGGCTGACATACAAGGAATTTGTCTCTGGTGCAAAAGCTCTTGGTGTAAATACAACAATAGTAATAGGTCATTCTCATAGTCATACAGGTAGCCCTCGACTTACAACAGTTCATTTAGTGACCATTTGAAGTTACTACCACACTGAAAAAAGTGACTTATAACTGTTTTTCACAACCATTGCATGGCTGCGTGATTGAAATTCAGACAATTGGCAATCGGTTCATATTTATGACAGTTGCAATGTCCCAGGGTAACATGATCATGTTTTTATGACTGCCTGGCAAGCGAAGTCAATGGGGGGAGCCAGATTCACTTGACAAACTTGTTACTTAGTTTAACAACTGCAGTGATTCACTTAACAACAGTGGCAAGGAAGGTCATAAAATGAGACAAAATTCACTTGACAACTGTCTCGCTTAGCAACAGGAATTTTGGGATGAATTGTGGTCGTATGTCAAGGACTATCTGCAGTTTCAAACAGTTTTCAAAGAGTAGGTTAAGGTGCCATAAATGTACTTAAATATGACTGATCCATCATTCCACAAAGATCCTCCACTGTTGCCAGTAGATTTCACCCTCAAGCAAATCGTTGTAAATTCAATCTTCAACTTAAATCACTTGAAAAAGGAACGGGCGCTTTAAAGCAAATTTTCTCTCAGCCCCCAGCAATTTCTGCTTTTCAGTTCTTAGGATGTTTTGGATTTTTCACATTATTAAGGTTTCTGGGAGTCAAGCTTCCTGCCTGAGCCCTTCTTCTGCTGCTTGCATTAAGTTTTTAGTTTAGCTTACTTTATTGTCATTGCACATCGTACAACAAAATTAAATACCATCTTCGGTGTACTATACAGTAGAATTCAACAGAGTTACTGCCATGAGATAGAAGCTGTTTTTCAGCCTATTTGTCCTTGTTTTTATTATTTTGTACCGTCTGCCAGATGGTAATAGTTCAAGAAAAGGGTGCCCAGGATGAGATGGATCTTTGAGAATGTTTTGAACTTTCTTAAGGCAGCGGGAGCTATAAAGCTCTTCCAAAGAGGGGAGAGGGCAACCCATGATCTTCTGGGCAATGACGTTAACCGTCTGGAGCGCTGTCCTATCTGCCACTGTGCAATTGACAAACCAACCACAGGTGCAGTAAGTTAAGATACTCTCTCTGGTGCAGTGGTAGAAGGTCACCAACAGGTTTCCATTCAGTTGTTGTTTCCTGAGAAGTCTCAGGTAGTATAATCTCTGCTGGGCCCTTTTGACCAGGGCTGCAGTGTGAGCACTTCAGGTCAGGTCCTCTTTTATGGTAACACCCAGAAACTTAAAACTGGCCACTTGCTCCACTTTTGTATGCATTCTCATAGCAAAATGGCTTTCCGATATCTTCAGCTGAAAAACCTTCAGTCCTTTATAACCTTTTCCAATATCGGTAGTTCCCTGGCCACAATCAAGCCCCAAATTTCTATTGTTAAGGGAAACATTTCTCAAGTGATTTTTGCCTCATTTTACAATGTTTCTTGCTGTAGTTGTTAAGTGAATTAATGCAGCTGATAAGTTAGTAACCCGATTGTTAAGTGAACAAACCATCAACAAACTAACCATTTCTCTCGAGATTTTTAAAAACAGTTGACCTCATGACTGGTTCTAATTGTACCTCACAATCTGCCTGATACCTATTGGATCAAAGATGGCTCTCTTTGGTGATTTTCAAACTCTGACCTTGAAGGCTTCAACCCAGATCAGCCAAAAACAAAACCACTTCTGTGTGTTTACATCCAACAAAAGCTGCATGCAGCAATGAAGACAAATTTCTGCTCACTCGCTGAATGCCAATATTGGAATTCTTCACTGTTAGTCCTTCACTTCCAACTATTCATTTATTGACCATTCGAAATTACAGTGGTGCTGAAAAAAGCGGCTTATGGCTGTTTTTATTAACGAGTTGGAAGAGACCTTGTAGGTCATCTAGTCCAACCCCCTGCCCAAGTGGGAGACCCTACACCATTTCTGACAAATGGCAGTCCAGTTTCTTTTTGAAAGTTTCCAGTGATGAAGCTGCCACAACTTTTGAAGGCAGCTTCTGTTCCATGGGCTGATTGTTCTCACTGTCAGAAAGTTTCTCCTTATATCCAGGTTGAATCTCTCCTTGTTCATTTCCATCCATTATTTCTTGTCTGGCCTTCGGGTGTCTCTCTGTGGCAGCCCCTCAAATATTGGAAAACTGCTATCATGTCTCGCCTAGTTCTTCTCCTCACTACACTAGACATGCCCAGTTCCTGTAACCATTCATCGTATGTTTTAGCCTCCAGTCCCCTCATCACCCTGGTTGCTCTTCTCTGTAGTTTTTCTAGAGTCTCAACATCTTTTTAATAGTGTGGTGACCAAAACTGGATGCAGTACTCTAGGTGTGGTCTTACTAAGGCTTTATAGAGAGGTATTAGTACTTCCCTTGATCTTGATTGTATCTCTCTGTTAATGCAATTTAGGATTGCATTGGCTTTTTTGGCTGCCGCTGCACACTCCTGGCTCATATTTAATTGGTTGTCTGCTAACACTCTAGGATCCCTTTCACGGTTGCTGTTTTTTATAGACGCTAGCTGGGGAATTCTGGGAGTTGAAGTCCAGGCATCTTCAAGCTGCCAAAGTTGAGAACACTGCTCTCGACTGAGTGCTTGCAATGTTACCTGAGTGTGTATTCTTGGTCTACTACCCCAGGGAGGAGACAAGTACAACATTGATGAAGACACCATCATGAAACTCTTTGACACGAGGTACGAAAGCGATATCAAGACAGCTACACCCATTAAAATAGTGGAGCTCTATCAAATACCAGCAGAGCTGAGACAATATCTGGGGGGGCATCCGGTCCAGAAGAGGATTCCCACAAAGGTAAGGAGGCCAAAATGAACGGTAATAGATACTGAGGTAATTATTGAGGGATTTGATAATGTGCATGTCACGTAAAAAGAAATAAGTAGGTAAGTTTTGTCAGCCTCGGCAATTTTTAAGAGGGGTGGACTTCAAGTCCCAGAATTCCCTAGCCAGCTTAGCCTCGTCAGGCTTTGGCAAGGCCAGATGTAGCAGGTTCCAATTCAGCATTCAGCAGGTTCTGACCAGTTCTGGGGAACCAGTAGTGGAAATTTTGAGTAGTTTGGAGAACCGGAAAATACCACTCTGACTGGCCCCGCCAACCCCATCTCTTCTCCGCCTCCCATTGAGTCCCAGCTGATGGGCTGGGTCTTCTTTGGTTGCCCTGCACAGGAGAACGGAGCTGGAAAGCAGGTTAGTGGGGTGGGGAGGGAAGGGGCATTTTGCAGTGTCCTTCCCCTGCCATGCCCGCCAAGCCAAGCCACGCCCACCAAGTCATGCCCAGAGAACCAGTAGTAAAACATTTTGAATTCCACCACTGGCAGTAACTAGCTCCCAAAATCAGTGGAGTGACGTGCCTCCAAAAGTTGTGAGTACTCCATCGCTGGAAGTTTTTAAGAAGGGATTGGATAGCCATTTGTCTTAAATGGTATAAAGTCTCCAGCTTGCCCAGAAGGTTGGACTAGAAGACCTCCAAGGCCCCTTCCAACTGTGTCTATTCTATTCTATTCAGTGGTGGGATTCAAAAAATTTTTTTACTACCGGTTCTGTGAGCGTGGCTTGGCTTGGTGGGCGTGGCTTGGTGGGCATGGCAGGGGAAGGATACTAAAAAATCCCCATTCCCTCCCCACCCCACTAGCCTGCTTTCCAGCTTCGTTCTCCCGTGCAGGGCAATCAAAGAAGATCCAGCCGATCAGCTGGGACTCAATGGGAGGCAGAGAAGAGATGGAGTTGGTGGGGCCAGTCAGAGGTGGGATTTGCCGGTTCTCTGAACTACTCAAAATTTCCGCTACCGGTTCTCCAGAACTGATCAGAACCTGCTGAATACCACCTCTAATTCTATTCTATTCTGGGACAAGAACGGAAAATTTTTTGTGGTTATTTGGAAACAGCTTCTGGACTTTTTGAAAGAGAGAAAAAAAATGAAACCTTGACTTTGGGCTTTGACAATTAACTGGGTTATTATTATAAAAATAGCTAGCAGTTTATTATTTGCAATAATTACGAAGTTGATTTCCCAGGTCCCTTTCAACTCTGTTATTGTGTGCAACCCAATGGGTTGAAGAACTAAAAGACTATTGGTCTGGTGACGTCCTCGACCATTGCTTGAGTGCAGAAAATGCACCAATGACCAGGACGTTGGAAAAACAAGCCTGACATCTCTTGTCTTTAGCTAACCCCTTCTGAGCCCAAATGGGAAAAGATTAAATATGGAGCCTGGTACCTTCCTCCAAAGACATGGAAAAAGAAACGAGCAACTGAGAAGGAAGAAATTCCAGAATGTCTACAAATCTTCCTGAAGGCCAGGAAGAAGATTGTCCAAAAGGTAACTTCACAGCATTCTGTATTGTATTCTTTGCTGGCTCCCCTCAGGGTTGATTCTCCTCACTATTTCTGGTGTGTGTTTTAGGCCTGTTTTAAATTCATTGGTTTTTAAAATTATTGATTAATACCAAACTCCTCCTCCTCCTCCTCCTCCTCCTCCTCGCAAACCCCACTCCTTGTAGACTGATGATGTTACCTAGTTTGGTAATGAAATGTCTTCAAGTAAGCCACCAAGCTCAGAGAGCATCAAGGACCCCTATTTAATTTTTTTTTCCTCAGTTCCATCTTGGATTTGCCTTTCAAATTCTTTAGGACTATCCGAGGGGGGAAAACACAGTTTCTATGGGTAGTAATATTTTTTTCCTGTTCCCCAGTTTTATGAAGTACCTTCTGGGATATTATAGACCAATTTGAGATGATGGAAAGACTGTCATTTTTACTTTTCAGGGAATTTGAAATAAAAACTAGGGGACACCACAAACAATCTGTAACCTCAAACTGTTTTTTTGGATTGGTGGTCCTCAAACCTCGCTGAAATTTGATTCCACACTGCTGATCAACTGAGATACGATTTCCCCACGTTTGCTAGTTAGGAAGGTGGTGTGATGTGACTTCTGGGCATATCTCAAAAAAACAGCAACACCCCTCCCCCAATATACATTCCATCTGCCATATCACCACCCATAAAATAATTCACCATGGTCAACAGATGGGATTGCACCCCTGTTACAGCTTCCAAAACACCAAAGTTTGCAAATACGAAGGAAAATCCCTGATCACCGCACAAAATAATACACAGAAATGTTGTTTATTTTATTGGTGAGGAATTGCCGTGAAAAACCTCTTTCCATTACTTATTCAGATGAAACTGCATCTGTGAAAAAATACAGTGTGCATGGTAAATCTAAGACAGAGTTATCTGAACGGTATCACTGCAGGCTTATGATGTTCTTATAGGGTATATGTATAAATATATAATATTCTAATCTTATGTACGCTTCCTATAATATTTCTGGGGAATAATGTTCAATGATACAGGTACCATAGTGCTCGACTTACAATCATTTGTTTAGTGACCGTTCAGAGTTACAATGGCACTGAAAATAGTGACTTATGACCATTTTTCAATTATGACCTTTGTGTCAAGATTCTGGCAGTTACCCCAATTAAGTCTTGAGCCAAACTTCCAAAACTTCAAAAGGATTTATTGGGAGTTAACATGTCTGGCACCCTCTGGGGGTAGCCAAATCTGAGACACATCATTCATTGTCACCCCACCCCCCTGGATGTATCATAATTCATATTCTCCAATGAGATATATCCATAGCCGGGAGTCATCAATCATGTTCTCCAGTTAGAATTTTGCGCGGCAGAAACTTCAGTCACCTAGTTACTATCTTTGAAAAACTATTTATGGAATGCAGTTTCGATTTCCAAGCTGCCACACTACTCTTTCAAACCCCTTTCCCCCCCTCCCTTTCTGTTGGCAACTCTTTTAAAAAGACCATAGAAATATTTTATGAGTTGACACTTTGCAGCATCTCATTGTACACATGTTGTACTCTGACAGCAAAGGTAATGATAATAAGCATCCCCATGGCCAAAATTTGGTCAAAATTTGGCAACTGGCTCATGTTTATGATGGTTGCATTATCCCGGGGTCATGGGATCACTTTTTGCGACCTTCTGACAAGCAATGAAGCCAGATTCACCTGGCAAGAAAGGTCTTAAAATGGTACAAAACTCAGTTGTTTAACTGTCTTGCTTGGCATTGGAGATTTTGGGCTCAATTGTGGTCGTAAGTCAAGGACTATCTCTACTTTACTGGGTTCCCTTTTTGGCTCCAGACCTTGAGATCAGGACCTATGGATCCTGAGAAGATAGCTGTCACTACATCTTATTCCCTAACACAGCCTGCGGTTTGCGATGTCATCACAGAGTTTGAGAAGGCTTGGAAAAATGTTATGGTTTAAATCTTGAGTTAAGTCTTGAGGGGGGGGGTCCGTGGCCATGACCCGTGGTCACAAGAGGTATTTAAAGGGGGTGGAGGTGTGGAGAAGAAAAGGTTGAGGACCACTGCCTTAACAAAATTTAAGTAATCTCTTGACAGGAGAAATGAACCCAAATCTCTTGCAGGCTGAGGCAGAATTAGAATCGTCACTGCACGGGACGTATGCCTTTGAACAATTCCTCGAAACCAAAGGTTACAGGAAGCCTCAGGTGAGTGAAGTCCTGGGATTTGATCCCATATCGAACCCGGGCTCCCCGCAGACCAAAGGAGGCAGCCGCAGAGCCTCATTGGTGCAGTGGTTGGAGTGCAATACTGCAGGCTACTTCTTATACCTGCTGGCTGCCTGCAATTTGGCAGTTCGAATCCCCGCCAGGCTCAAGGTTGACTCAGCCTTCCGTCCTTCCGAGGTGGGTCAAATGAGGACCCAGATTGTTGGTGGTGATAGGTAAACCGCTTAGAAAGGGGTGTAAAGCACCATGAAGCTGTATGTAAGTCTTAAGTGCTATTGCTATTCTGTCTACCTTAGAGTGGTTAAATTGGTGACTGCCAGGACCCCCAACCTAGTGAGACCTCTCTGCTTGTCTGCCTACTGTTGGGTGGCCTCTTGCTGTTTGAAAATGCAGGTCGCCCTTGGCTTACAATCGACTCAAAAAAAGGGGATTTATGACCCAGATTTGAACTTCTGACGGTCGAGTCTCCTCTTCAGTCACATGACTCGACAACACAGTTGCCTTTATGTCTGTTTGCGGCATTCCACGGTCACATGACTGCATTTTGCAGAAACCAACAAAACCATGCCCCTAGAGAATCATTGGTTTGCTTGGTGCAAGCGCCATTGTGGTCCTACGTCAAAGATGTATCTGTAGATGGGGATAGAATCATAGGGATGGAAGGAACCTTGGAGGTCTTCTAGTCCAACCCCCTGCCCAGTACTTGTGAGGCGCTTGTGAGACCTGCTCAAAATCTTTGTTTTTCCAGGTAAGACCGAATAACCCACCACTCATCAAAGTCTACTTCTGCTTTGAATCTTGCTTTATTCATTGCCACATCGGTAGCTTTGCATCATGGATTGCTCTGAGAGAAACATGAGGGTGGTGAGAGAAAGGAAAAAGACAATCGGCCATTAGGAGTTTTCAATCCAGAGAAAAAGAAAGAAAACATGGGCAGGACAAGATTTCTGCATTCTCCCACCCACCCACCCCTTAAAATTTCCCTTCTGCGGGCCCTAGAACATTCACACGATTCCTTTCAAGAACCTTGTAACGTAGGTCAGTTTTATTGCTCTCTTCTTGCAGGATTACTCAAGTCACCTGTTCAACTGATTGATGTAGAAGAAAGACTGAACCAGGGACTTTTTTGATTCACATTTTGGCCCTTTGATCTCCTCAGATGAATTAGCTCTCCTGTTGCCTTTGTCCAAACAGACTATCTGTTTAAAAACCTTCATTTTAAGTTGCATTAAGCATTGGGTATTTTGTAGTTCAGCAACTGGGGAAGATAATATGACTATAAAGAACTGCAAATAGAAATAGAATGACTGTGGAAGAAGCAAGCAAAGGTAGTCCCAATAGCCATAGGCTCCTTGGGTTCAATCCCAAAACCATTTGAACATCATCGGCATTGACAGATTCACCACCAATCAATTGCAGAAGGCAGATTTTTTTTTGGAACAGCTTACATCCTGCAATGATACCTGTAACATCATCAATTGGCCTATTCCAGGTCCTTGGAACAGACTCGATAGGTAGATAAAAATGCCAAATCCAGCCTGAACATCTGGCTGACTGCGACGAACCATAGTCATAATAATAATAACAATAATTCTGGTTCATAAAGCGGATAGGCTTTTAAGAGTCTGAACATGTATCGAACTAAGTAGGGAATCTATTGGCAGGAATTGTTACGAGGCTGGTTCCTGAAGCATTAAGTAAATATTTGCAAAGTTCTTTAGCAAAAAAACAGAGAAGGGGAAAACGATAAGGAGGAATAACCTTTTACCTAGCGGCTCCTGTCTTTTTAGAGCTAACATATCCATACAAACACACTACTCTGACGAAAACAGGCATTCAGACTACATATACTACACCCACAGATAGTTTAAAGGTCACTTTGTAGATTAGATATCATACATATTTTTTCTGTACAAGAGAAATAGAAGGGAGAAGCACTATGCACACTGCCATGTGGCCCTGAAAGAATGGAGGGATTTAAGTCATCATCACCTTCACTCTTGTCATCAGATATTTTTTTTGCAGAAACAGGAATTATAAAGAGGGTTAGTTTACTTGCTGCTTCATGGCCAGTGTGAGCCTCTTATCACTTATTCCAGAAAAATAAAACACCGAAGAGGCAGACAGCAATGGTTACAAGCGTAAATCAAGCCACATAAAGAAAAATTTCTTTGTCCGTGTGGTTTGAAAGGATGGTAAATCCTAAAACCAGAGCTGACTTGCAGTGATAAAGAAGCGATCACACTTTATAAACTTACAATTCAAAGCAGCCCCTTAAATATTGAAAGACTGCTATCATGTCAGTGTTCCAATATCCTATGAGCGTGCATCGTGGATTCATCTTAGGTGTATCTGAGGCGAGTTTCTTATTAGAATTTAGGATGGACAGATTGCTGGGGAGACAAAAAGGACAGTATTGTATTATCCATGTTTAGCAAAAGCCACACGGGGCTTAATTTTGCATTTCTAGACTTGAGATTTGCTTTTGATCTCCAGATACAATCTGTGGATTAAAACAAGCTCCTACTACACTTTTCTAATCAGCTTTTGTTTCTCATTCCATTCTTGCGCAGCACTGCAACACTTTTGAACCTGTGTAATGTTGTTAGGTGTGTAATTTTACTGCTGGGTTGTGTCAATGAAGTACATTGACACCCCGCCTTTTCAACACATTTTTGCATGCCTGGAATTTTCGCACAAGCTGGAAGATCAGGCTATTGTAATTCTGTAGTACAGAAATATATTCCTTCCTACGATATATATTCCTTCTGTAGTCTTGTTTCATGTAAATATACGCTCACATATCTACCTTCAGAAGCATCTGATAAACTGATTGAGCCGATACCTGCCTCCTTAACACCCTAAGAAATAAAATTAGTTCATAATAACAAACGATCTACGATCTTCTAGCTATACCCTGAAGTGTAGGTGGTAAGCAGAAGGTCACATGCTAGAGTAGGTTATTCAGGTGGGATACTGTGCATTTAATTTTAGTTAAATGCTGCTCAAACTGACCATTGGAATACGGCCTTTAAGAGTTTCAGACCCTGTCCTTAGATTAAGGAAGGATAATGCTGATCTCTCCTAGGAATGCCATTCTGGCTATAGTGCTATCTCAGCTATTATATTAGATCACAGTCTGGACCAGTGTTTGTCAATCTTGGCAGCATGAAGATGTCTGGACTTCAAGTCCCAGAATTCCCCAGCCAGCATAGCATTGCAGGTTAGGAATTCTGGGACTTGAAGTTTGTCAGTCCATCTGTTCATCTATCCGTCCGTCCATCCATCCATCCATCCATCCATCCATCCATCCATTCTCTCTTTCTCTCTCTCTCTTTATCTATCATCTATCTATCATCCATCCATCCATTTTTCCTTCTTCAAAAGCATGCAGTCTCATCAGATTTCCTCATGATTTCTCATTTAAGTTCTAATGAAGTTTTGCTCTGCATTGTTTCCCCCACCCACCTCAAGCATGGTAAAGCTAGTTAAATGCTGCTCCCTGGTGGGACAGTTAGAGAGGCACCCGAAGGCCAGACAAGAAATAATGGATGGAAACTGATCCAGGAGAGATTCAACCTGGAAATAAGGAGAAACTTTCTGACGGTGAGAACAATCAACCCATGGAACAGAAGTTGCCTTTGGAAGTTGTGGGAGCTTCATCAATGGAAGCTTTCAAGAAGAGACTAGACTGCCATTTGTCAGAAATGATGTAGGGTCTCCCGCTTGGGTGGGGGGTTGGACTAGGTGACCTACAAGTTCCCTTCCAACTCTGATTATCTGTTATCTGTTAGATGACACAATCAGATTACAATGGTTCTTTTAATGAACATCTCAAGTTACAATAGCACTGAAAAAAGTGATGTATGAACAAGTTTCACTCTTATGACCACTGAAGCATCCCCATGGCCATGCAATCAAAATTCAGACGCTTGGAAGTTGTAGTGTCCCAGGATCATGGGATCTCCTTTCTGTGTGACCTTCTGACAAGCAAAGTCAGTGGGAAGCCAGATCCACTCAACAACCATGTTACTAACTTAAGGACTATAGTGCTTCACTTAACATCGGTGGCAAGAAAGGTCATAAAATAGGGCAAAACTCACTTAACAATTGTTTCGTTGAGCAACAGAAATTTTTGGCTCTATTGTGGTCGTAAGTCGAGGACTACTTGTATTTTAGTTAAAAACAATACCCAGATGCCACACTGTTCATGTATTGTTGATGTATATTTAAAAATAAAATATATAGTAAAGATTTGAAATACCTGATTGTAAATGTATTAACAGCGGCAAGGATTGTATTTGCTAAAAACTGGAAAAATGAGAAAATACCATCACAGGAGGAAATTATTAAGAAAATATTGGAATGTGCTGAACTGAACATCTTGACATTTGAAATTAGAGAACAGGATGATAAATAATTTTATAAAGTTTGGGATCTATTCTATCAATGGTTAGACAATAAAGTATAGTAACAAAATATGTATACTTTTAGAAAATACTAAATATATAAAGATGTATTCTTTTCTTATTATATCTACAAATATTTTTAGGATAGATTTGGGATGATAATATGAATTGTCACAAAACAAATTAAGTAAAACATGATTATTTTCCAAAGCATGAATGAATAAAAGTATAGTCAAATGATTGATTAATAATAATACCAATGTATTTAATATTGGATTGAAAATATGAGATCATATACAATCTAATTGAAATTGAAGACTACGAAATGGAAGCACAAAACAATTTGTAAACCAACCGGCACTCTGTATGTACATATATAGAAGATGGCCTGATGTTTTTATGTTTTGTTTGTTTATGTTTGTTTTAAAAACCAATAATTTTTTTATAAAAAATAAATAAAATAAAAATAAAATAATAATAATAAAAAAGCAAAACCCAGATGCCACACTGATGTTGATGTATATTTAAAAATAAAATAAAATAAAAATAAAAAAACAAATATCTTGAAACATGATGCCAATAATTGGATCTCAATCGGGCTATTTTTGGGTGGGGTGGGATCTGGTTTCCATTAGCTTGCTTCTTATCTTTGGAGTAAAAATTGAACACAATAGTAGTTTTTTCGGATTGATCCATTCAATTTTCTTTGCAGTCCAAAGTAGAACATTACAGACTAACAATCAAATGTTATTTGAGGGGAGAAAGTTCTATGCTCGGGTTAAATCCTCTCCACCAATTCCACCAAATTATTATAGCTTCTTCTTCTCTTCCAATGTGGATTCCTGCTCAGATATTGGTAACTATCAAAATGTTCAGGATTGATTCCCAATGGTGATTTGTTTAAAATTGTCTTGATTGAAGACTGACTAGGCTTTTCCAAAACGGTGAAATTGTGTGAGGAACCTGTGATAATCCCATTAGGAACAAAGGAGTTAGTCCTATTTTCGGGGCTGTGAATTCAACACATCCTCAGCGTTAACTTGTCCACCTTGACCTGTTCACGTCTTCTAGTTACCAACCTAGCTCTCTGCCCACCAACCTGTCTTGTATGTAATGTTTGATGTCACAGAGGGCTATGAGTGGGGATTGTGAACATCTCACATAAGCTGTGACATATAATACTCATAAAATATAGCGCTGTGTCTACTCGACTGAGGAAATTATGTGATTTTTAAGTACTGCTTATGCTTCTCTGTTTCAGTTTCTTCTGCAGATGTTGGCTGCATGTCATTCTGACAAGATAGCAGAAGACAGCGAGCTTCTCTCCAGGAAACTTTCGATGAAGGTCCTTCAAGAATTTAGATCACAGTCTTTGGCGACCATTTAAGGGTCCATTTTGCCTCACTGGGGATAGTTTTAACCTTTGTAAAACCGAGTCAAAATGCCATACGGAGCTCTTGTATGTTCTCACTCGTCTTCCTCAGCAGCTCTTGAGTCAGTCACAGACAAATGCAGAAAGAAACAAGTCCAGAAAAGAAAAGGAAAGGAACGTAAGAACAAGTCCAGCCATAAAATGATTGGCCTTTATGTGGATTAAATGGGGATGGAACAAGTTTTTCAGACAGGTATATTTTAGGAAGAGCTTAATTTTAAATATAAAAGTAACGTTTTCAATTGTTAGCCCAATGGGAAAAATCCATGTAGCTTGTTTTCACACTGGCAATGTTTAATAAAAAAGTTTTATTGTTTTATTCTCTGTGCTTGATTCTCACGTGTCCCCTAAAGGGGGCTGTTGTATTTTTATAGTTTGTGGGAAAAGAGGAGCGCTTTGTCCTCATTTTTTTGTATCCCACCTTTATTTATTTTTTTACAAAATAAGATGGCAAACAAATCCAACACAAATTCCTCCTATTTTCCCCACACCATCCCTGTGAGGTGAGTTGGGCTGAGAGAGAGTGATTGGCCCAGTCACCAGCTGGCTTTCATGCCTAAGGCGGGACTAGAACTCACCATCTACTCGTGATTGGCCCAAAGCCATTCATTTGGCTTTCATGCCTAAGGTGGAACTAGAACTCACTGAGCACAGGTGATTGGTCCAGTTACCAGCCGGCTTTCATGCCTAAGGCGGGACTAGAACTCGCCATCCACTCGTGATTGGCCCAAAGTCATCCATTTGGCTTTCATGCCTAAGGTGGGACTAGAACTCACTGTCCACAGGTGATTGGTCCAGTCACCAACCAGCTTTCATGCCTAAGGCGGGACTAGAACTCGCCATCCACTTGTGATTGGCCCAAAGTCATCCAGCCAGCTTTCATACCGAAGGCAGGACTAGAACTCACTGTCCACAGGTGATTGGCGCAGTCAACAACTGGCTTTCAACAGGAGGCCTGGAGGATTGGGGAGGGTGAAAAACGGGCCTCCCGGAAGTTCAGGAAGGCCAGAAATGGACCCATTTCCAGCTTCCAGAGAGCCCCCAGAACCCAGGGAGGCCGGTTTCACCCTCCCAGAGGCTCGAGGAAAGGCTCTGGAGCCCGGGGAGGGCAAAAACACCCCCACTGCCATGGTGCAGGAGGCCAACTAGGCCACGCCCACCATGGGCACACCCACCCAGCAACTGGGCAGAGAACCCATTGCTAAAATTTTGAAGCCCAACCCCCAGAGGATGCTCCATTATGGTAATGGGATTCAGTGGAGTGCTTAGAGCACTCAGATCTTGCCTGTAATGCTTCAAGATGGCCAGGAGGAGGCAGCAAAGATGTCGAGGCTGCTGCAACTGTCCTGTCTGTGGAGATTCTCAGTCATCCAAGTCATGGTTGTCCCAAAGGTGCTTTTTTCAAGAGGCAACTGGACTTTCTGATTTTTGTTTGAAGACGTTTCGCTTCTCATCCCAGAAGCTTCTTCAGCTCTGGATGATGGGGAATGGATTTATACAAAGGATGCAAATGACCAGCTGCCTGCAAGGAGTATCAGTCCTTCCCTTCCCCGCCATCCAGTCAGAGCTGAAGAAGCTTCTGGGATGAGGTGAAACGTCTTCAAAGAAAAACCAGAAAGTCCAGTTGCCTCTTGAAAAAAGCACCTTTGGGATAACCGTGACCTGTCATTGATTGGAAGTCCAGTTGTCGGGGATCCCGAGCTGCGAGACTCCATCTTAAACACTGCAAGCAACCCAACCAGGTGAGACTTTGGAAAAAGTTCCAGAAAAGAGCAACTCAGAGGATTAAAGGCCTGGACACTAAAAAACATACCAAGAACGGCTGCAGGATCTGGGTCTGGCTAGTCTAAAGGAAAGAAGAATTTGGGGGTGACATGATAGCAGTATCCCAGTATTTGAGAGGCTGCCACAATAGAAGAATGGGTCCAATGAGATAGAAGGATAGTAGGACAAGAATCAATGGATGGAAACTAATCAAGGAGAGAAGCAACCTGGAATTAAGGAGAAACTTTCTAACAGGGAGGACAATCAACCAGTGGAACAGCTTTGCCTCCACAAATCGTGGGCACTCCATCCCTGGAGGTTTTTAAGAAGAGTCTAGAGCAGGGCTCTCCAACCTTGGCCACTTTAAGACTTGTGGACTTCAACTCCCAGAATTTCGCAGCAAGCAAAGCTAAAGTGGCTGAGGAATTCTGGGAGTTGAAGTCCACAAGTCTTCAAGTGGCTGAGGAATTCTGAGAGTTGAAGTCCACAAGTCTTAAAGTGGCTGAGGAATTCTGGGAGTTGAAGTCCACAAGTCTTCAAGTGGCTGAGGAATTCTGGGCGTTGAAGTCCACAAGTCTTCAAGTGGTTGAGGAATTCTGGGAGTTGAAGTCCACAAGTCTTAAAGTTGGGTGAGGAATTCTGGGAGTTGAAGTCCACAAGTCTTAAAGTTGGGTGAGGAATTCTGGGAGTTGAAGCCCACAAGTCTTCCAGTGGCTGAGGAATTCTGGGAGTTGAAGTCCACAAGTCTTCAAGTGGCTGAGGAATTCTGGGCGTTGAAGTCCAAAGTCTTAAAGTGGCTGAGGAATTCTGGGAGTTGAAGTCCACAAGTCTTCAAGTGGCTGAGGAATTCTGGGAGTTGAAGTCCACAAGTCTTCAAGTGGCTGAGGAATTCTGGGAGTTGAAGTCCACAAGTCTTCAAGTGGCTGAGGAATTCTGGGAGTTGAAGTCCACAAGTCTTCCAGTGGCCAAGGTTCTGGAGAGCCCTGCTCTAGAGACAGTCAGTTGTCTGAAATAGTATAGGTTCTCCTGCTTGAGGAGGGGGCTGGACTAGAAGACCTCCAAGGTCCCTTCCAGCTCTATTCCATTTTTCTAGCCTTTTACTCTTCTTCAACGCTGGGCTAACCTAAGCCTCCTTCCCGGGAGGAAGCCGCTCTGCTTTCCGCACCTTCCGCGGGCCGCTTTAAGCGGCTTTAAAGCCCCTCCGCCTTCGGGAACCACCTCTTGCTCTGCGCGCCTCCCAATGTTGTCCGCCAACGACGCCAAGTTTCCTTCTCGAGGCTTTCCAATGGCGCTCTTCTGCCTCGGCGGCAGGGATTTTTCTTTATTTTTTTCCCCCGCCGCCCTCGCTTTAAATTTTTTTTGGGAGGGGAGGGCAGGTTTGCGCGTGGCATTTACCCCCGCGCGGCTTTCCCTTCTCCTCTTCGACGGGCAGGATCGCTGGGAAGGAAGCGCGCCCCGTCCTTATACGGCTCGCAACAGGATAAAAGGTCCTTTCTTGGTTGCTTTCGCTTTGGGGCTGCAAGGAAAGGCGAAGGCGGGGAGCAAGCCCGCCGGCATCCCAAGTTTGCGCTCTGATCGGAGCGCAAAGTTGGGATGCCGGGCAACTTGGGCTGCTCCTCTCGTTGGGTCAGCGAGCCCGACAGGCCGCGAGGCTCCTCCCCGGCCCTATAGGCAGGTGCCTGCCTCGTTCCCGGTGCCCATATAAGGCTCCTGGGCGGGAGGGCGCGGCCCTTGCTTCGCTCGGGCTCCGCGCTGCGCCCCGAGCGCCGGTTGCTGATCCTCCTCCTGCTGCTCCGGCCGCCGTGGTCATGGCGTGGATGGGGGTAGAGGGCGAAGACGGCGGGCTCCTGGCCGGGGTGTGGCAGGCCTTGCTGGCCGCGGTGGCGGCCGCCTTCATGACCTGGCTGTGGTTCGGGGCCGGTGGTGGCGGCGGCGGCGACGGAGACGGGCAACAGAAAACGGCTGAGGAGTCCAAAGGTACCGACCATCTGCCTGTCTGCCCCCCCTCCTTCTTTCCTCCCTTTCCTCCGCTCCCTTTTTTCCTCCCTCTCTTACTTTTTTCCTTCCTTTCCTTCTTTTTTCTTCCTTTCTTTTCTTCCCCCAACCTCTCTCACGTCATTTTTCTCCTTCCTTCCTTTCCTTCCTTCTTTTCCTCCCTCCTTTCCTTCCTTCCTTCCTCCTTCTCCCTCTTTCTTTCCTCCCCCCCTGCTCCCTTTTTCCTCCCTCCCTCCCTTTCTTTTTCCTTCTTTCTTTCCTCCCTCCCTTTTTCCTCCCTCCATCCCTTGCTTCCTTCTTTCCTTTTTTCCTCCCTCCCTCCCTCCTTTCTTTTTTCTTCTTTCCTCCCTCCCTCCCTTTTTCCTCCCTTCTTCCTCCCTCCCTCGCTTCCTTCTTTCCTTTTCCCCCCTCCCATTTTTCCTTCTTTCTTTCCTCCCTCCCCTTTTTCTTCCCTTCTTCCTCCCTCCCTCGCTTCCTTCTTTCCTTTTTCCTCCCTCCCTCCCTCCTTTCCTTCCTTTCTTTTTTTCCTTCTTTCCTCCCTTCCTCTCAACTCCTGCCTTTCTCCTTCACCCTTCCTCCCTCGCCGCTTCTCGCCCGCTGGAGCCCGTTCCCTTTCTGCCACCCCGCTTCTTCGGGGCTAGCCTAGAACAAGGACTCGTAGAGCTGGAAGGGGACCTCGAAGGTCTTCTAGTCCAACCCACTGCTCGAGGCAGGAGACCTTACATACACCATGCCGTTCAAATGGTTCTCGGGTGCCTGTTTCTGAAAACCCTCCAGGGAGGGGAGCGCCCGCAACTCTT
Organism: Pseudonaja textilis; assembly: GCF_049901715.1. Lineage (NCBI taxonomy): Eukaryota > Metazoa > Chordata > Lepidosauria > Squamata > Elapidae > Pseudonaja > Pseudonaja textilis. The sequence goes on from NC_141995.1 coordinate 7,859,004, forward strand.
TGTCGGCGTTTCCAGAAACGGCTTGCTCGCCAGAACCGCCGGCGCTTTTTACGCGTCTGTGGCGCCTTGGAGAGGGACGCGCGCCCTGCTGCGGGCCTCTTTCGGGCGGGCTCCGGCCTCCCTTCAGCCCGCCTTTGCCCTTGCTGCCCTCTCGCTCTGACCAGCCTTGGACCACAATTTGGTTCTTTAAGTTTACTGCCCCCTCTCCCCCAGTTGTGTGGCGGTGGGGTCACTCGCCTCTCTTTCGCCTTGGAGAGGCACGAAGGCCTCTTTCACACGACAACCCCCCCCACACACCCTTCCAACCGGGTCGGGGGAAAAATCCCTGCTAGAAATATTAGTGCTAACCTTGGCATGGGTGTGTGTGGTGGGATGTGAGTGTGAGTGTGTGGCACAATCCCAGCCCGTTTAGGATTAATTCCGTCCCCAGTGCCTTGTATGAATGCAGCCAGAATAAGCGGTATGCAATGGAACAGAAGTTGCCTTCTGAAGTTGTGGGCGCTTCCTCACAGGAGGCTTTCAAGAAGAAGCTGGACTGCCATCTGTCACAAATGGAGTAAGGTCTCCTGCTTTGGGGTGGGTGGACTAGGTGGACTAGATGACCTCCAAGGTCCCTTCCAATTCTGTTCATCTGTATAATCTGTAAGTCTAAGTGCTATTGCTATTAAACATTTTAAGCATCCATTTTTAAATGCAGGGAGGGAGTAGGATGGGGAAATTTCTGTCGAAATTTCTTGGTAATCAAATCAACGCAGCCCCAGAGGGCAAACTTAACTTCTGTAAAGTTAGTTCCTCAATATATTTCATAATAGTTAACTGGTACAGTATATGAAAGGTGATGGCCTTATTAATCACCGTGGGACTCTATCCAAAACCATGTTGGCTCATCCAGGCCTTGCAGTGCTCAGTTTGTGCACGTCCACAGAGAGCTACACAACCTACTCTTGTGCAACTTTGCAGGCTCCTATTATATTTCTCCTTGCACCCTCCTCTATTCCTTCACAACTGTCCATCTTCCTTCTTGAGTGCTTTTTTTTGGGGGGGGGGAAGGGACACCCAAACCCATCAGTCCTTTGCTGAGGATAATATTGGGGACGTGCCTGGGGCTAAGCTGCGGCTGGCGATTCATAGAAAATTGGTGTGGGAAAGAATGAGAAAAGTTGCAGGCAGATATTTGGGCAGTAGCTTTTATAGCAGGGGTATCCAAGCATGGCAACTTTAAGACCTGTGGACTTCAACTCCCAGAGTTCCCCGGCTGGGGAATTCGGGGAGTTGAAATCCAAAGGTCTTAAAAGTAGCCAAGCTTGGACACCCTTGTTTTTAGAGCATGAGATATTGCTTGCTCTTGGCCATCAAAGAAGATTGGATGGTGGCTGGCACTGAATCGGACAGCTAGAATGCCTTTGGCCAGCCAATTCAGCGGCACCTTGGCAGGATTCTTGTAGCTATAGAAGGGCAACTATGCAAAGTATCATCTTGGACTGTGCGACCTTTGCATGGATTGCGGTGCCCGGCCTGCCATCGGTTCTACAGGCCCCACAGGAATCCTTGGCATTTGGGCCTGTGTTTGCCTAATATATGGACAGGCCATGCAAAACCGGCCTTCGGCTATTTTTAGCTCCCTTGTGCCACTGCCCTGCTAACCGTTATGCTTATTCACGGCCGAGCCTTTGCTCTTAAAATTTAACAGAGCCCAAATCAATCAATTGCAAGAGTACAGCGGAAGAAAACTCTTATTGCAAAGTTAAAAATAAATTCAGCCAGGGGAAAACCAGAACTGGAAAATAACTGCTGAAAATAACTCTTCAGTAAAGATAATAATTGCTTGTGATTGAATTGCTTGCATTTTTATTATTATTTTTGCCATGGCTAAGCTTGTCATTTGGACCAACTTGGTGAAAGGGAAAAAGAAGGGTGGGATCTAATTAAACAATGGACAACAATTTCTTAGCATTTCAGCTATGGTGAAGCCTTAACTTCACAATAGGTTCTCCTTTGCCAGCTGGCTTGGAGTACAGTCTGGCATTTGACTCGAGCAGGAACAGTCCAGAAAGGAAGGTGTGGAACTATAACAGCTCTTTGCGAGGGCTGATGGCATTTGCTATACTATTTTTGCAGCTTTCCTTCTGTATGCTGGTCTAATTTTCATCTTACAGTTTTAATCAGATCCAGGAAATAGCAGTGAATTGCTACTGCTTGCTCACTAATGTGCAGTCAAGAAATATCTTATCTGGAAACAGTTTCCAAGCACTTTAATTCAAGCTTACATCCTTTTAATATATAATGTATTCTTATATCATAGAAACATCATTCTAGCTTTTTTGTATTATTATTCATGTTAGCTGTCTATGGAGAGGCTCAGTCATCCAGATCATGGTTGTCCCAAAGGTGCTTTTTCAAAAAGGTAACTGGACTTTCTTGATTTTTCTTTTTCCTTTGAAAATGTTTCACTTCTTACCCAAGAAGCTTCTTCAATGAAGCAAAGAAGCTTCTTGGATGAGAAGCGAAATGTTTTCAAAAAGAAAACCAAGAAAGTCCATCTGCCTTTGGGATTCGCCCTAGCATTTACAGCACATTTATATTCCACTGATTTTTTTAAAAAGATCAAAAGGTGCTGAAAATAAGATAGGGCAGGGGTCTCCAACCACCGGTCCGGGGACCAGTACCGGTCTGTGGAACAATTTCTACCAGGCCGTTGGTTTGCTGGGCGCCGCCATCTTGTTTTGATGAAAAAGTGCTTCCGATGAGCTTTTCCGGGTAGAAAGTGGCATTTGGGTGCTGAAAGAATCCTCGCGCCTTAGTTTCATTGTTTCATTCGAACAAAACTAAGGCACGAGGATTCTTTCAGCATGCATGGCAAGGCGAGCCGAGCGACCGTCCCGAAGCCGTCGCGAAGCCCATCGACACAGGTACAAAGGAGGAGTTGAAGGTGGCGGGGAGAAGCGGGGGACAGCTGGCTGGCCAGTCGCTCGGCTCGCCTTGCCGTGCGTGCTGATGCCAGTACCGGGCCGCGGATGATTTTGTGATGCCGATACCGGGCCGCGGCACAAAAAAGGTTGGGGACCACTGAGATAGGGAATCCCGCTGCGGATTTTGATGCTAGACATGAAACTCTTGTTGATCCGAATTGCCACTGAGCGCAAAAGCCTTTTTTTTTATTTATTGAGGAACTCAGTGTCAGGAAAGCAAATACAATTTGTGTGGGATTAAATCATCAGGACTTTTTTCTCGCATTAAAAAGTCAAGGTGTGGTGGTGGTGTTCAAAATTACATGTACAAGGAATGGAGGACTGAGTTTTCCTGGCTAACAATACCCTTTCTATTTAGAACCATTTCAGAGAACCGGTGATGGTGTCCTTTCAGAAACAAAACCAGCATGTATGTCCAGCCCACAAGAGCCATTGGAAAACCATGTTACACTCTCCGGACATCATCATACCCCTGACGGTTTCGTACAGCCTCCTGAATTAGAAGTAGAGGTCAAAGAACCTATAATCCCATTCATGAACTGCTCCGAATATCTCAGGAGCGAAGCACCCAGTCCCCCCAAGACAGCCTCCAAACTGCCCCAAAGCCATGAAGTGGAACGCCGGGAGGAGAGAACGTCAGCCCAAGTAGGCAGCTCTGGTGATAAGACTGAGGAGAAACTCAACCAAGACCTGGGTCCAGAAACTCCAGATCCTGAAGATGCTGAGGCCACCTGGAAACCTCCCACAGATGACGTTGGCAACAAGGACTCGGAACAAGGGAAGAGAATCGCGGCTGTGCCTCCCATGCCTCAGACTGTCCATGTGGTCTTCCGTGTCCACTACATCACTCATTTGGAAGCCCAGCAGATCGCGATCACAGGGGACCACGAGTGTCTGGGCCAGTGGCGCCATTACATACCCCTCCGGTGTGACAAAGATGGCTTCTGGTCAGACTCTGTGGTTCTACCGTTTGATACCAGCGTTGAGTGGAAGTTTGTCTTGTTGGAGAGTGGCAAGGTGGTGCGATGGGAAGAGTGCTCCAACCGAAGGCTAGTAACTGAACACGAAGATCAGGTGGCCCATAAGTCCTGGGGGTACCACTGAACACAAGGAGTATATCTCTCTGTCTTTACTTACCTATCTTAGTGCTCCTCCTTGCTGTGTTGTTTTACTAGTACTGCCTCATAGTCGAATCTTTCTTCCGCTAGGCTGGGCTTCAAGTTAGAAACGAGTTTTTCAAATGAAATCAAACCCAAGAACTCCTTAATAGCAAACAAGTTAGGTGCTGTAGTGGCCGATGTTTCAGAATAAAACACTTTTAACTCCCAAGTGGACATTGTATTGTGTGAAGAGACAGGTGTGTGAATCAGGGACGCTGGACATAAGAAAATGATAGTTCGACTGCTCTGTAACTGTTCTAAAACATTGTTAGTTTATGATGTCTGCATCCGAAAGCAATAAAGATGGACTTTTTACAGTGATGGTTGGCATATACGCAGAAGCCTTTATTGGGATTCAACAAATATGTAATACAAACAAAATGAGGATAATGAGTAAGTAAGGGAGGGAAAGGAGAAAAAAGTGTAGAGAAAAAGGGAAAGGAAAAGCATTGACTTTAGACTCCTTTTGGTGCAGTAGAATAATTTAGTAACATAAAACCTCAACTTTTGACTCTTATAATATATACCAGCCATTTCTATAACAGTAAACATATCAAATCAGCAAAAATCAACATCAAAGTTTAATATTTTCCCCACCTCAAGCACAAAGTCCAGTACTGGTTTCCAAGTTGAAGATGGCTGGTTTTTATATTTTGGGTGCTAAATAAGGAGTGGTCTTGATTTGGGTGCATTTTATCTGGGAGACCCTCCTAAGCATCGCTGGAGGGCACATATATGTGCAACTCGTTTGATTTTGAAAAGCTGCCCTTTTGCCATGTCTGCCCTGTGCCCAGCACAGTCTTAGGCATGATATTAATTCATTAAAATAGAGCACGTATAAAAAGAGGCAGAAAATTAAGCTCCCAATGTTTTAATATTTTTCATAACAGGGTTGCCAGTTTCTGCTTATTGAAAAGGTTAGGATGATGATTAGGCAAAAATACTGTAATAGAAGTTAAACAATGTTATTACAATTACAGAAACACTGTAATAAAGTTAAAGTTAACCTGGATGTATTTTTAAAATAAACACTGAATTTCTAAAAATAACTTGGCTAATGCATTATCTGTACAAGTATATTAGTTTACCATTAATAATTATAATGGATCCATGTCCTCTCCAAAATACAAAGGGAAAAAGCTTCCTTCACTTCAGTGTAAGTTAAAAAGCTTAAATTGATCCTAAATGACTTGCACTTTGGAAGAAAACTAAGATTCTATATATGTATTTAGTAATTATATGATCTTCATACCTGTTTGAATTGACACAGATGGGAACTATTTGAATGATTGAAATCACTTCCCTGAAATTGCTATTTTAAATAAATAATAGTAATCACTTGGGAAGTGTTCGACTAGTGATTTGTGATACGAAACCCAACATAGTTATCTCATTTGCTGTGTACACTATCGTTTTTGTGAATAATAATAATAATAATAATAATAATAATAATAATAATTAAAAATAATTAATATAATAATAATAATAATACAATTGCCAAACTCTAAACTAGGCCTTACTTGAAATTCCTGATTAGTTGTTTTAAGCAATAAACCAAATCCAGTTTGGCAGTTATTAACACTAAACAGTTCTTTCTCTGAATTATGATTTAGTTTTTCTTAATCTTGTCCCTGTTTTGCTGCTTTTCTGCATTCCGTGAAGTATATTACAGTACTATTTTATGTCCAATAACCATAAAGCCACAGAATATTATGTCAGAATGATAGAATTACACAGTTGGGCCTTGGAGGTCTTCTAGTCCAACCCTTGCAGGAGATTCATACCATTCCAAACAAGTGGTTGTCCAGTCTTAGGGGCTTTGTAGGCCCCCTTTTCCCTGTGACTGCACCCCATTTATTGGAAGACTCCTGTCTAGTCATCCCTAGCCCTTTTGTTAGACTAGACATACCCAGTTTCCACAACCATTCATTGTATATCTTAGCCTCCAATTCCCTGATAATCTTCATTGCTCTTCTTTGTACTCTTTCTAAAGAGTAACTAATGTGACTTGTTGCCAGGCCGATTGCTTCCAAGCGCAATGCTGTACAAGAAAATACTTGGCAAGGAGTGTCTGAGAGGCAGGAACAAATCTTTACACTAATTAGACGAACTGATTGCCTCCTGCAAACACCACTCCCCTTTCGCTCCTCTTTATTCCCTATGGGAGGGGCCATTCACCGTTCCACCTGTGCCTTGACCCTTGTTCTTCAGCTGTTCCCTTCTCTCGGCAGTTCTCTGCATGCGCGTATCAGAAGCAGGCTCCAACTGTTCTTCTGCCCCACTGATCTCCAACTCCGAAGGCAGCTGATAACTATTGGACAGCCCTGGCCCCATCTCTGCCTCCGATGCAGAGCCCTCGTCAGAGCCTTCCCCAGACTCCAGGACTGGCCTATGTTCCTCCCCAACCTCCTCACAGTCCAAATCTGCCAGATCCACTGGTGAGCCACAACAAATGTGCCATGAGATTCTACGAAGCAGAGCTGAACAACAAGAGGGAAGCCAAATGGTTTCTTGTGTTTTGCTTATTAATAAAGTGCCGGTGCATTATTTTCTCAATGAAGCCTCCCTCAGAATGGGAAAAGAATGCTCAAAAAGCACAAATATTATTGTTAGCATGGAATAACCATTTCCAGCTGATGGATTCCTGTTCAAGCAATGATTAATATAACGGCAGAGAGAGCCAGCCCGATCAACAGTGAGGTCAAGGATCCCTGGTTTAGTTTGAACAAGAGCTACTCTGTGCCAGGGGGTCATTTTTTAACTAGGAGGCTTCCCTTATAACAGGAAAGTAGTAGAAGGAGCGTCTGCTCTCTCTTTCAGCAAGACAATTTCTCTGTTGGAAACCAAACGGGCTCTTTTGTGTGTGCTGAGAGTAATTATAGGATGCACATTTTCTTTATATGGGATGATGAATCCTAACAGGTGTTCTGACCCAGCTCCCCAAATACAACAAATTCTTTGTAATTGAAGCAATGATTCCTTTATTAGGAGCGCCGGCAGCCCAGGCAAAAATTTTCTCTCACACTAAAGGCTAACAAGTCCATCTGGCAGGGAGATGAATAGTTGTATGTCACATCTATTCATCTCCGCCCCCTGCCTTTTATCCCCAGAGCTCAGGTGGGGCTTTGCGAGCAGCCGTGGTTCTTCCGTCCCAAGGACCGGCCCATAGATTTCCACTGCTCTCCTCTCCTCTGCCCTCTGCACATCCACGCGTCAGGCACTGGACCCAGCTGTTCCTCCTCTTCCTTATCAGCCACATCCAGACCTGGGAGCTGTTGAGTCTCCTTCTGAAGGTTGGTGGACAGATCAGACTCCGTCTCTCTCTCCCTCCCTCCTTCCCTCCCTCCCTCCCTCCCCCCTCTCTCTCTGCCAGCTCCATTCTCTCTTCCACCTCGGAACTCTCAGGTTGACTTGATGCTGACTCAGACTCCCATGCTGCCTCCTCCTTCTCCTCCTCCTCCTCCTCCTCCTCCTCCTCCTCTGATTTGGCTGCTGGAGAGGCCAGGGCCCAACAGGCCACAACATGAAGACAATTAACCAATATGGAACAGCTTGACTTCAGAAATCGTGGGCGCTCCATCACTGGAGGTTTTTAAGAAGAAACTATACAGCCGCTTATCTGAAATAGTATAGGTTCTCCTGCTAGAGCAGGGGGCTGGACTAGAAGACCTCCAAGGTCCCTTCCAGTTCTAATTCTAAATGGAGGTAGTCCTTGATTTGCAACCACAATCGAGCCCAAAATTTCCTTTGTTAAGCAAGGCAGTTGCGAGACAGCTGTGAAGGGAGTTTTGTGCCGTTTTACAACCTTTCCTTGCCACGGCGGTTAAGTTAATCCCTATGGTTGTTAAGTCAGTAACATGGTTGTTAAGTGAATCTGGCTTCCCCACCGACTTGGCTTGTCAGAAGGTGATTCCCAGGACACTGCAACTGTCATAATTATAAACCTGGGGCCAAGCATCTGAATTTTGATCAGGTGACCACAGGTGGGGGGGATGCTGCAACGGTCATCAGTGTGAAAAGCAACCGTAGATCACTTTTTCCTGTGCCGTTATAATTTCAAACGGTCACTCAATGAATGGTTGAACGTTGAGACCTGCTCGTATGGATAAAAGACATCTGAAAGACAGAATCTGGGTTTGATTGGCAGAAATCCTTTTCATTTGCCTTTCACTACTAAAGTAACTGTCATGTCCCTGTTGGAATCTGATTCCGAGGGGGAGTTTGAACAGCTGACAGGGAGTGGGACTGTGGCTCCGGTGGCTGTGGAGGAAACTGGGGAAGGGCACAGACCGGCTGGGCATTTAGAGGAAGACCTAGGCCGACCCCCTCTTCATCCTAGGGCACTCAGGGAGCAAAGGAGAAGGGAGCAACGTGAGTTGTGTGGTTTACAGGAGAGGAAAGGGCCCTGATCCCCTTTATTGACTGCAGCTGGGAAGACTGTTTAAAAGGCCAAACTGCGCAGGGCAAAGTTGCAGGAAGCAAAGCGTGAAATTATTTTGATTTGTCAAGTCTTATCTGAGCTCTGCCGTCCTCCCAAGTGTTGTGTTTTGTTATTTTTTGACGTCCTCAATCCCTTATCCTGCCCTGTCTCATTAATTGCCGCAGTGTGGTTTGTGTTGGTTTTTACGTTGAATTTATATGTACTTTGGGTTCCGATGGAATTTCTTCCCTTTAAAAACTGTTCTTGGGAGAGTTTTTTTTCTCCAGCCGATGATAACTGGACATTGAAGGCCAAGTTGGAGGAATTAAAGGGACTTTACCTTTTTTTTGTTACTTTGTTGCTTTTTTGCCATGCCCCGGGTCATCATAATAACACGGCCCTTGCCATTAAACATCTGTGTCTGCCACATCTAAAGAATACTTAAATCGCTTAGAGAGATATTATAATCAGATCCATGCTGACGGAGCCTTTCCAATCTGGGTGGCCTATTTTCAGTACGAGTCATCAGAAATTTAAATAGCACAGCTTACTTCGGTTTTCATGACGGATACCGGGTTACGGCTCTCTAGACTGTTGGAGGAATTGGGGGGTACCTTCTGACACTGCACCCCATTTAATTTGATCTTACCGCATTCAATTATTTTGCAGGAGGACCGGAGTAAAATAGGCCCTTGGGCAAAACGGTGCAGCCCTGAGACTTTCGGTAGGGGCATGCCATAGCTTGCTTTGCATCGTTTGCCATTTTAAATTGTTATTAATCCTGCTTTCATCTTACCAAGTGATTAACTCATGCTCAGGATAAGAAGGTTCTAACATTGCAAAGGGGAATACTGAAGATTTCAAACAGAATAGCAGAGTTGGGAAGGGAACTCAAAGGTCTTCTAGCCCAACCCTCTGCTCAAGCAGGAAACCCTACACCATTTCAGACAAATGATTGTCCAATATCTTCTTAAAAATCTCCAGCGTTGGAACATCCACAATTTTTGAAAGCAAGTTGTTCCTCTGGTTTATTGTTCTGTCGGGAAGTTTCTCCTGAGTTCCAGGTTGCTTCTCTCCTTGATTAGTCTCCATCTGTTGCTTCTTGTCCTGCCTTCAGGTGCTTTGGAAAATAGGTTGACTTCCTCTTCTTTGTGGCAGCCCCTGAGATATTGGAGGTGGCATGCAGAGCCGTTTGTGCCAGCACACGAGCTGCAGGCAAACTTACCTCACTGTGTATGCACACGCCTCACAGCTGATTTTCGGCCGGTTTGAGGCCTTTTTTGGCCTCCCAAAGGCTTGAGGAAGGCTTCTGCAGGCTTCTGCAGGCTTTGCAGGCCAAAAACTAGCCCCAAAGGCTTGAGGAAGCCTCCAGAAGCCTTCCTCAAGTTTTTGGGAGGCCGAAAAAGGCCTCAAACCGGCCGAAAATCAGCTGTGAGGTGCAGTGCAAGTAAGGGTGGGCGGCAGGTGGGTGGGCGGGTGAGGGATTGAGCGCGCATGCCTAGGGGGTGTGGGGGCACGCACTGCCTTCTGGGTGCTGGCACACGAGCGCGAGCGTGCATGCGAACGCACAATTTTTAGCACAGGAGTCCAAAAAGGTTAGCCACCACTGGACTAGATCTACCCAATTCCTGCAGCCATTCTTCATATATCTTAGCCTACAGTCTTCTAACCGTCTTTGTTGCTCCTCTCTGCACTCTTTCCATAGTCTCTCTACTTCTATCTTTTTTACATTATGGCAACTGAAACTGAATGCAATATTTCAAGCACCACATACAACATAGCAATGACAGATGTCTGCAGGCGAGGCGCGCATATACTATATCATATTGTGCTCAACATTTTTGGACTTATTTTTAAACTACTGGTGCAAAGTTTCCTGCACTGGTGTTGGAACAGGTGGCTGGCCTTTCATTAGTCTGCTTTTGCACGACAAGTCAATCATAAAAATGAGGGGGAAATACTGAATTGGGAACTTGTCGGGAGGTCACCATAATTATTTGCAAGAAAACTAGGATGGACACGGTTCTCCTGGCCTGAAACTGAACTAACAGGTAAGGCTATGGCCTCTTTTGTTGTTGTTAGTTGTGAAGCCGTGTCTGACCCGTTGCGACCCCATGGACGACGTTCCTCCAGGCCTTCCTGTCCTCTACCATCCTCCGGAGTCCATTTAAGCTCACGCCGACTGCTTCAGTGACTCCCTCCAGCCACCTCCTTCTCTGACATCCCCTTCTTCTTCTATTTCCCTCAGTCATTCCCAGCATTCGGCTCTTCTCCAGGGAGTCCTTCCTTCTTATTAGGTGGCCAAAGACTTTGAGTTTCATCTTCAGGATCTGGCCTTCTAAAGAGAAGTCAGGGGCAGTGGTGGTATTCAGTTTTTTTTTTTTACTACCAGTTCTGGGGGCATGGCGTGGCAGGCGTGGTGTGGCTTAGTGATGTGGCTTGGTGGGCATGGCAGGAGAACATTACTGCAAAATCCCCCTTCCCTCCCCACCCCATTAACCTACTTTCCAGCTCCGTTCTCCTGTGCAGGGCAACCAAAGAAGTCCCAGCCAATCATCTGGGACTTGGGAGGCGGAGAATAGATAGGGTTGGCGGGACCAGTCAGAGGTGGGATTGGCCGGTTCTCTCAACTACTCAAAATTTCCGCTACTGGTTTTCCAGAATTGGTCAGAACCGGCTGAATACCACCTTGGATTCAGGGTTGATCTCTTCTAGGAGTGACCGGTTTGATCACTTTGCAGTCCAAGGAACTCCTACTGTCTAAAAAAGGAACACTGTTTACCTTAGGTGAGGTTTATAAAAGCACTGAGAAAGCTAACTAAAAGTCCGAAGTCTGAATAAGTACTGAGTGTGCCTATGTATAGCAAGGAGGTATTTCACAATGGAGGAAAAAAAAAAAACCCAGATCAAATGTAAACTTGGTGAGTGAAGCAGGGAAAAGTATTCCCAATCAGAGGTAAGGAACCTGCAACTTAGATCAGGGTTCGCCAACCTTTTGGATATCAGGGACCACCAAACTCCTAATTTTAAATCCCGCAGACCAGAGACCTTGGGAAAATCCCCCAAAAAGTCTGCAGGAAAATTCCCCACCCCATTTTCCTACCGATCGATTGTTCTTTATTTGGATCTCAGGATACCATTTCCAGCTCTGTTCTGGGGGAGAGAGAGAGAGACTTTTGGCTTCATGCAAGGAAAACAGCAGAAGTCTTTCTTTCTCTCCGCCAAACTCCGCCAGAAATGAGTCTTTGTGAGACTTGTTGCGCTGATGCAGCCTCTTAGAGCAGGACGCCTTGCAGGGCCCCAAAGACTCATTTCTGGCAGAGTTTGGGGGAGAGAAAGGAAGACTTTTGCTGCTTTCCTTGTGTGCAGCCAAAAGCAGAAGAAGAAAGAAGCGGAAAGAAGCAACTTGGTGGCTAGGTGAGGTGTGTGGGGCGCGTGGAGCAAGCTCCCCCCTCCGCCCTTCCCCTCCCCTCACGACTTCGTGTTGTTTGCAATGCAAGCGACGCAGTCCTTGCGTTCCTGTGGGCCATGTGGGTGGCGCAGCCTTGTGTTCCCATGCAACCTGGATTAATTACTTTGGGGGGATGCTTTGGGGGTGATATTTCTCTGCGGACCACCACAATTTTCTCGCGGACCACCAGTGGTCCCCCCCCGGCTCACTGGTTGGCGACCGCTGACTTAGATGACATCAGATTCAATGCTGTCATCTGCTAATTCTCCGTGCTGGCTGGGACTAATGTCTGAATTTGGAGAGTCACAAATTCCTTGCCCTTCTTCCCTGCAATTGTATGTCATTCCTGAAATAGCATAGAACAGGGGTTATTTCCAAATCTGCATAATGGTACAGGATGGATTCTCTTGGGGCCTTTGGGTCATTTCCAGGTCATGGGGAAGCTAACAGCCTCGGTCCGTTTTTTGTTTTTGTTTTCCTAAACCAAAGGACAGATTACAAAACTAGGTCAACTTTTATTATTAACAAGAACCGGAGGCTTAAAAATATTCCATTTGTCGAAATGCAATCTGGATACCTCTTTGAGGGACTGAAAACCGTGCCCGTGTATTCATTTGGAGAGCTTCTTCTCTTTTTCCTTGGCTCGCTCTATTTTCTGTTCCTGACATCTGATCATGGTGGACATTGCTGGAAGGAGAACGAAGGAAAGGAATGGTTGTTAACACCACATAGGTCTGGAAGACAAATGGCATTTCTCTCATGTCACAGGTTGTGTAAAAATGGCTCTTGGGGTGGTTAAGGCACCAGGTTACAAACCAGGAGACTGCCAAGAGTAACCAGTTCTTGGCTCGGCCAATGCATTCCATAAAAGAGGCTATGGCTATAGTCCTCTTTTAATGATCCCATAATCCCTTGCAGGGTGGAGTGTGAGCAACTGAATGGAGCGGAGTGTTTGCTGGCCGGATGCCCTTCCTGTCACCAATACGGAGTTATATTCAGCAGATTCTCATCGTGCCCAGAGAGAGACGTATCTGCCTCTGCCTAGGATCAAACAGCCTCCTGATTGTGAGGAAAGAGTGATATCAAGCTGGCCACACCCACCCTGCCCCCTGAGGTCAAACACAACCCTGATGCGGCCCTCAATGAAATTGAGTTTGACACCCCTGCTTTAAATTGAGTCCAGTGAGAGATACGGCAGAAAAGGACTCGTAATATATAAATACATTTCTGAAGTGGACCTTTGTCAGCTACAGACAGATGCCACCGTGGTCCTTCTTATCAGAGGTCAGGAATAGCAATTTTAGGAGGTGGCCGTAAGTTCATTTGTACTGTAAAAGCACCATGGATACTAATGAAACTGGTACAGGTAGTCCTTGACTTACGACCACAACTGAGTCCAAAACTTATGCTGCTAAGTGAGAAATTTGTTAAAAAAAACTTTGCCCCATTTTATGACTTTTCTTGCCACCGTTGTTAAGTGAATCACCATAGTTAAGTTAATAACACGATTGTTAAATGAATCTGGCTTCCCCCATTGACTTCGTTTGTCAGAAGTTCGTAAAATGTGATCACATGACCCCAGGACACGACAACCGTCATAAATGTGAGATGATTGCTGAGCATCCAGATTTTGACTGTGTGATCACAGGAGTGCTGCAACCATCGTAAGTGTGAAAAACAGTCCTAAGTCACTTTTTTCACTGCCGTTTTAGTTCAAATGGTCACTAAATGAATGGTTGTAAGTCAAGGACCACCTGTATTAGATGGGGCCAGCCTTCCCTAGGGTAGTTGTGCCTGGTGAAAGCTGCTGCAAAAGGCAATTCATCAGAAAGTGGAGGGTTTCCATCAGAGGTGGTCATTCAGCAGGTATTCTGACCAGTCCTGGAGAACCGGTAGCGCAGGAGGGGGATGCCACTGGTTCGGCCCGGTTCTATAGAACCGGTAGCTCAGAAGAGCAGCAGACTCAGAACCAGTTCGCTGCGATGACCTTTTGGTCGTCTGCTTGGCCCACCCACCCGCCTGGGCTCTTGGCTGTCCTTTATTTCCTGCTTTTTCAACCTCAGCTTTTTTGTGCAGCATAGCTGAGGTTGAAAAAGCAGGAAAGAAGAGGATTTTCAAACACTGCGCAGCCGCGTGCAGCGCTTGTCAGCTGTCCGGGCACCATTTTGAAAATGCTGTACACGCGCACGCAGCAAAACGCACTCTCACCAAACCGATAGTAACACCAGTTGAATCCCACCCCTGAGGTAGCGTAAATTTTGAGTAGTTTGAAGAACCGGCAAATCCCACCTCTGACTGGGCCCACACCCATCTATGCTCTGCCTCCTGAGTTCCAGCTTATCAGCTGAGTCTCCTTTGGTTGCCCTGCACAGGAGAATGGAACTGGAAAGCAGGTTAGTGGGGTGGGGAGGGAATGGGGATTTTGCGGTATCCTTCCCCCGCCACGCCCACCAAGCCACGCCCACTAAGTCACGCCCATCAAGCCGCGCCCACAGAAGTGGTAATAAAACATTTTGAATCCCACCACTGGTTTCAATTTATCTTGTCTCACAAAGCCAATCAAGATGTTTTTAAACTCCTCCAAGTGATTTCCTGCCTCGCAATACCAACAGGACATCCTAAATGCGCCAGGGCAAAGCCAAAATTCTCCTACCTTGGTTTTTTAACTGCATTGTTTCCACAAGGTTTTGTAGATTCTCCATCTTATTCTGTAATTTTCTGCAAGCATTTTCTCTGGATTCCCCCGTCTGAATCACTAGGGATAAAATAGTCAGTCATGTATATACTATCACAGATATAAAAAGCACACACATCCAGAGTCGGGACTGCCAGCGATGACGGAAAAAGCACCAGTCAGCGCATGCAGTTCAGTGTATTATGAGCAACACATTATTAAAAGTGCTCAACGGTAGTCATGTTAATCAACAACAGGGGTGTCAAAACTGGATTTCTTCCAGGATCAAGCATTATAGTTCTCCATGCGCTGGCTGGGAGTGGGGGAGGGGAGAGACGGATGGGACGGGACGGAAGCCTCCTGCAGCATTCTGCTGGCCAAAATGGGGTGCAGGGGTGCCGTGTCCCATTTTCAGCCTCCACGGCCTCCAGTAATTTGCTGGCCAAAATGGGGCATGGCGGGGGGTGGTTGTGCCCTCCCTGCAGCCCGTTTTCAACCTCCACAGCCTCCTGTAGCACTCTGCCGGGCTGAAAATGGACCATGGGAACGCCTCACACATCCCCCACCCCAACACGGCCCGATTTTGTCCTCCACAGCCCCCTCAGCACTCTGCCAGCCGAAAACAGGCCGCGGGGAGCTGGGCGAGGCCTTCCCACAGTCCATCTTCAGCCAGAGTGCTGGAGGAGGCTGTGTAGGCCGAAAATGGGCTGTGTGTGTGGGGGGACCACATATGCCCCTCCCCGGTGCCCCGTTTTGGCTGGCAGAGGCGCCACAGGCTGGTCCTTTGATATTTCTAGGCCGGCCTTGTGGGTCAGATCTAAGCACCCGCAGCCCGGATCCGCCCCTCAGGCCTTGAGTTTGATACTCCTTTTCTACAACATTACGTTATCATTTACAAATGGCTGTTTCAGAACCAAACTAGATTGATGGGACTGGCGGAGCCGCTCAGGTTCCTCTCCATGGAAACAAAGTTCATGGATTCCGAATACATAGTCCCCATCTTATGACCGCAGTCAGGGATCAGAATTTCCACTGCTAAACAAGGCAGTTGTTAAGTAAGCCGCACCTGATTTTACTACCTCTCTTGCCGAAGTTGTTGTGAACTGTTGTTCACAGGTAAGTGGAGGAAGTGTTAAGCGAATCACTGCAGACATTAAGTGAATCACATAGTCTTTAAGTGAGTCTGGCTTCCTCCATTAACGTTACTTGTTGGAAGCTGGTTGGGAAAGTTGCAAACTGAGATCACATGGTTCCTGGATGCTGCAACCATCATGAATAGGTGCTGGTTGCCAAGTGCCTGAATTATGACCGTGGGAATGCTACCATGTTTGTAACCACGAAGGCCAGGCCTAAATCTTTTTTTTTTTTTTCAGTGCCCTTGTAATTTTGAAAGGTCTCTAAATGGATGGTTGCAAACTAAGGACTATCTATATGCATTGCTCTTTCCATGAAAAAGAAGTGTGGATATTTCCACTGCCCCTTTAAGGACTGAGGCTGCTTCATGTTATCGGCTAAGGAAGAAGAAGGCAAAATAAGCAATGATGTTTGACTCTCTCCATCTGTCCCCCATGCTGGGTGCTTCATCCCTGGAGGTTTTTAAGAAGAGACTGGACAGTCACTTGTCTGAAATAGTATAAGATCTCCTGCTTGAGCAGAGGGCTGGACTAGAAGACCTCCAAGGTCCCTTCCAGCTCTATTCTGTTTATGATTCTTTTTATACAGACCAATGTTTCCCACCCTTGGCCCCTTGAAGATGTGTGGACTTCAACTCCCAGAATTCCCATGCTGGCTGGAGAATTATGGGAGCTGAAGTCCACACAACTTCAATCAGCCAAGGTTGAGAAAAACAGTGATGTAGAATAGAATAGAATAGAATAGAATAGAATAGAATAGAATAGAATAGAAAATATGGAATGGAGTAGAATGGAATGGGAATAGAATAGAACAGAAGAATAGAATGGAATGGAATGGAATGGAATGGAATGGAATAGAATAGAATAGAATAGAATAGAATAGAATAGAATAGAATAGAATAGAATGGAGTAGAATGGAATGGGAATAGAATAGAACAGAAGAATAGAATAGAATAGAATAGAATAGAATAGAATAGAATAGAATAGAATAGAATAGAATAGAATAGAATTTTTTTATTTGCCAAGTGTCATTGGACACACAAGGAATTTGTCTTGGTGTGGATGCTCTCAGTGTACATAAAAGAAAAGATACATTCCTCAAGAGTCACAAATCATCAGGTACAACACTTAATGATAGTCATAGGGTACAATAAGGAATCAAATCATACTAGGAAAACAGTCAGTATAGATCATAAGGATACAAGCAACAAGGTTACAGTCATACAGTCACAAGTGGGAGGAGATGGGTGATAAGGAGGGATGAGAAGATTAATAGTAATAGTAGTGCAGACTTAGTAAATAGTTGGACAGTGTTGAGGGAATTATTTGTTTAGCAGAGTGATGGCATTCGGGGAAAAAGTATCCTTGTGTCTAGTTGTTCTGGTGTGCAGTGCTCTATAGCGTCATTTTGAGGGAAGGAGTTGAAACAGTTTATGTCCGGGATGTGAGGGCCTCTTTTTGACTCGTGCAGTATACAGTATAGACAGAATCTGTATCAATGGTGTAGCTGGAGCTCCCTTATCATGTGTACTTTGGCCTCAAATTTGCATTGGGTTTTTTTTAACCAAAGAACATAGGCAAAACAACTAGGTTTACACGAAGGTTCATGAAATATTTTCAATCTGAACCCATGTGGAACACTGGAGGGCCACAAAGGATCAGATCTGCACAAAATAAGAGCCAATGGGCATGTGAAAATATCCAGGGACCAAGTCTCTAATGACAGACATGTTAAAATAAATCAATTGCATGCCAAAACAACTAGACAGTCCCCTCACCCCCAAAGCTATAATTCTTCTGACCACCTAATTTCTACAGTGCTGCCTTGGGCCTAAAGATATTTACCCATGTAGTAGGACTGCGTTGCTGTTATCCTTCTCATTTTCTCATCTTCTCATTCCCCGTCTTTTCTCATCTTTTCTATCTTCTCCTATTGGTATCTTATAATTTATCACTTGTCGTCTGTATCTTATGATTCGGGATTGTAACTATGATTTATGATCTATGACCTATCACTTTGTTGTTTGTATGTACACTGAGAGTTTATGCACTGGAGGCAAATTCCACGCTTGGTCAATAAAGAATTCCTATTCTATTCTGTACTCCTATCCTGTCCTCTTTTAACGACCCCATAATTCCTTGCAGGGTGGAGCCTGGCCAACTGAATGGAGCTAGCAGAGTGTTTACTGGCCGGATGCCCTTTCTGTCGCCAATAAGGAGTTTTGTTCAGCAGATATATTCTCAGTGTGTCCAGAGAGAGATATATCTGCTGCTCTATAGACCTTGATGATTCCCAGATCCATCAAAAGGACTCATCAAGAGGAGAAATTCCCAGAGCGAAATGAATGTGAAAAGTGGAGTATAGCCATCAATCCACCGGATGGTTTCCTGTCCCTTTCAGCTTTTAATCCCTAATCTTTAGTAACAGAATAAAGATATCCGCTTAGCTTTCGGGGATAATTGAGCCCAAATCCCTGAAATGTTTTATTTATGGAGGAAAAATAGAAAGATAATCACATTAAAGGACCCCTGTCATTGGAGAAGAGGGATGAATTTAAGAATGAGTTTACACTTTGTGGCAAGACAAAATATAGATGACAAGTGATCCTTGATTAATGGTTATTTGTATAGTGACTATTCGAAGTTATGACGACACTGAAAAAAGTGACATGACCGTTTTTCACACTTATGACCGTTGCAGCCCCTCTGCGGTCATATGATCCAAACTCAGGTGCTTGGCAGCTGCCTTGTATTTATGACGGTTGCAGTGTCCCTGGGGTCACGTCATCCCTTTTTGCGACCTTTTGACAAGCAGAGTCAATGGGAAAGGCAGATTCACTTAACAACCAAAAAACAGATAACAGATAATCAGAGTTGGAAGGGACCTTATAGGTCATCTAGTCCAACCCACCACCCAAGTGGGAGACCCTATACCATTTCTGACTATGTTATGAATTTAACAATTGCAGTGATTCATTTAACAGCTGTGGCAAGGAAGGTCGTAAAATGGGGCAAAACTCACTTAACAGCTGTCTCGCTTAGCAACAGAAATTGTGGGCTCAATTGTAGTTGTAAGTCAAGGACTGCCTGTGTTTTGTTTGGCTTGTTGCGTGGAACCAACCTGGACTACACAATGTTTATTTTCTCATTACGTATTTCTGTGCATCGGGAAAGAAATAAAAATGCCCATTTTTCCGTAGCGAAGACTGAGTCAGAAACAGCTTTATCAGTCAACAGGAATGCAACAGGAAATTTTGGGGGGAGGAATACAAATATACTTACAAGTAGAGGTGCTGAAAGAAACACCTGTTCGAAAAGAAAAAAACACAACACTATGTGATGTTTCCATTGATGGGGGAAAAAAAATCATATTTACAGCACTAAAAATTGCTTCGTCATTCCTCTCTCTATGAATTCTTACGCATGATAATTACACCTTGGAATAAACCAGCCCCCCCCTTTTTTTTTTCAAATTTGGCGGTTTTAAGACTTGTGGACTTCAACTCCCCAGAATTCCCTATACGCCTGACACAACAATCAGATCAATCCACTTGATGGGCTCCATATCACTCTGGGCTCCCCAGGCCTGTTGACAAAACTACACATTCAGAGTCTTTGGAAAGAGTGTCACAGTAAGGGCCAACCTTATTTCCACAGAGTTGACGTTTCACAGGGAGGGAGCTACCCCAGAGAAGTCCTTCTTCTTGGTTCCCCTAGATTAGGGGTCGCCAACCTGTGGGCCGCGTTGCTGTGGGTGATCATGGTCCCATTCGCGTGAGCATTGCCGAGAACGTCACGCGTTACTTGTGCACATGCATCTGTTTCTCCCACAAAATCATCCCCTCTTTTTCCCCCCTTCCCTCCGCTTCCGACCACCAACCCAAAAAAGTTGGGGAACTCTGCACTAGATGAAACTTCTTGGGGACCCATCACATTCCCTACCTCTCTAATCTGATGGGTCAGGTAGATACAGTTGGGAATAGACAGTCCTTCAAAATAATGGTCCCGTCAGCTGCCGGCCTCTCCGGCAGCTGAATCAGAGGAGGAGGAGGAGGAGGTGTGGGAATCAGGGACAGCATCCAGGCAACCTAAGAGCTCCGAGCGGGAAGAAGGAATGGAGCTGGCAGAAAAAGGGAGGGAGAGTGTTATGTCCCTGGAACTTACAGAAGTTCCCACCCAGGTCCGTTCGCGTTGCGGGGCGGTTGCCCTCTTCATTGGCTGGTTCTCCCAGCAGCCAGCTATAAAGCAGGCTGCGGGGTCCAACCAGTCGCTGTTCGCTCGAGCCAGTTCCAGGCTTGGCAAGCACGTTCAGTCCTTTATTTCCTAAATAAAGTATTGTTGCATCCATGCCCTGGTTCAGCCTCTCATTATCCGAACTTAACAGAGAGAGAGAGAGAAAGAGAGAGAGAGAGAGAGAGGCGGAGCCTGGGATGACCATCAGCCCTCAGATGGAGAGTCAACAGCCCCCAGGTCTGGAGGTGGTTGATGAGGAAGAGGAGGAACAGCTGGTACAGTGCCTGACACAGGGATGTACAGAAGGCAGAGGAGAGGAGAGCATGGAAATCTATGGACCGGTCCTCGGGACAGAAGAGCCACTGCTGCTAGCAAAGTCCTATCCTAGCTCTGGGGATATAAGATGGCGGGGTGTGGGGGTGGACATAAATAGATGTGGCAGACAACTATTCATCTCCTTGCTGGTCAGCCCCTGATAGCCTGCACTTCTGTCTGGAAATTACCAGAATTCCTCTTGGAATCTGCAGCACCTTCCAAGCATGTGTGTGTGTGTGTGTGTTTGTGTGTATCTGCTGCTGGAATAAAGCGAGTGCATATCCAGGACTTCCTTTGCAAGCGTGGGGAGAGAGAAATAGAGACTCCGGGTGTGTTCGGCCATTTTAGTGGGAAAGGGAGCCAACGTCCCTTTCCACAGGATTTAGAGACTTCGTTAGCATAGTGAGAGAGAGCAGCTGCTGATGCGCCTAACAAAGGGAATGCTTTGTTAAGTACAAAGGGCTTGTCGTGTTTGGGAGCTGGGTCAAAACAGTGGCAACCAGCATCTTGAATTATCCCTGGAAGCGAATTGGCACCTCTCGCAAGAGAGGTAACGCATGTGCAAAACTAGACTTGCACAAAACCACACAGCCTGCCCCATTCTGAGCCCACTGCGGCTTCTGGATATTTTTCCTTAGGGTTTCCTTTGCTAGGAAGAGCTGACTGTGTCTATAAAGATCCTCTGTGATTACTTTCCGCTTACTTCTACTGGTGGCCGTAGTTGTGGCTTCTGGTGGGGAGCAGTTCTTCTTCAGACTGGACCGTCGTTCCAAGGATGGTGCAGGAGCTGCCTTAAGGTCATCCAAAGGAGCAGTTAGCAAGGAGTGTACAGGAGACCTATCTTTGTAGCGGTCCTCAAAGGAGGGTTTCTTTGAAGAGGTATAGCGAGTGGAGAGTTGGGACACTACAGGGAGCAAAGACAATGGGTGTTAAAAGGGACTGTTTCAAGAGACCCCCAAGGGGTTGTTTTTTCTGCTTTTTTTTTCTCTTACAAATGTGAACTATCATTTCTCTTGCTAATGTTATACTTCCATAAGACAAGGTCTATGGAGATTCTTAATCATCCAGGTCATGGTTGTCCCAAAGGTGCTTTTTTCAGGAGGTAACTGGACTTTGTTTGTTTTTTGAAGACATTCCACTTCTCATCCAAGAAGCTTCTTCAGCTCTGACTGGATCCTTCCATTCCCCACTAATCCAGTCAGAAGCTTCTGGGATGAGAAGTGAAACGTCTTTATCAAGTCTCTAATTTTCTGGCTGAATATAGTCAGGCAGCTAAACACTACAAAGGCTTCCATACAAAGTTTCTTTATTGGATTATATCGGGCATCCTCAAGGTATAACTCACAGTTATGCTGAGATTCATCTAATGTCCAATCTTCATAGTGTGTGAAAAGATAGTTATGTTCATCCCATAACGATAAAGCAAAGGAAGACTCCAGCACGATGCTGGGGTCCAGGTAAGAATGACCAAAACTCCCCCACACCCAACCAGAGGCCAACCAGGATTACAGATCTGACCACGTGACATGAACGACATCTCCCAAGAGGTATTAACTACATTTACCATGAAGCATTCCCTTAAGGGGACAGCTCTCCTTCCCTAACTAACTATATACTGTCTAACCAGCACAGTCTTCAAACAAAAATACAAGGAAGTCAAGTTGCCTCCTGAAAAAAACAAAACACCTTTGGGATAAACACCAGAAGCCATCAAAAAATGCTAAAAATTGTGATCATAATTGTATTTTGGGTGTTTGGCAACCCTCTAACATTCGCTGTGGGATTATGTGAGCCCTGGGTTAAGGTGGAAGGATGCATCCGTCAGAACTTCAAAAACGAGTTGTAAATAACTCTGGGGAGTTATAACTTTGAACAGTCACTAAACAGCTGGTTATGAAGTCTCTAGAGATTCTCAGTCCTCCAGGTCACGGTGGTCCCAAAGGGGCTTTTTCAAGAGGCAACTGGACTTTCTGGTTTTTCTTTGAAGACGTTTCGCTTCTCATACAAGAAGCTTCTTCAGCTCTGACTGGATGGTGAGGAATGGAAAGATTTCTATTCCTTGCAGACAGGTGGCCATTTGCATCCTTTTAGAGGGTCTGTGAAACACTTGGAGGTTTTGTCTGAGGCCTCAGGATCACCTGAATAGCACTCCTGGCACTGAGAAGACTCTGAGGAACGTAGATAAACCTCTAAGTTCTTCAATGACCCTCTAAAAGGATGGAAATGGGCTCCCCGGGCTCCGGAGGCTCTCTGGAAGCTGGAAATGGGCCCATTTCTGGCCTTCCCAAACTTCTGGGAGGCCCGTTTTTTGCCCCCCCCCCAAGCTTCCGTGCGCGCCCTGCACTTCCCTGCATCCAAAACAGGCCACGTGGGGCGTCCTGGGATGGGAGGGGTGGGAGGGGCCATCCAGGATTGGGATTTGGGGGTTCTCCGAACTGTACTGAGTCTTAGCTAGGGGCTCTCCTGAACCCCTGGGAACCCCCAGCAGCCCAGCCCTGGATAGGTGGGATTACGTATTACACAGACGTTCCCTCGTTTAATGTCCAAGAAGAAGCTCACCACTGGATGTAAAAGGGAAAGTCGATTCTTGATCTTCGAGATCCCCAGGATGTAAGTTTAAGGCATCCCTGTAAATAAAACAAAAACAAAAAAGAAAACCAAGTTGTCTGTCTGTTACTCAGGAGCCACGTACAAAATCAGGAATACGGCCCGACATTACAAAAAAAAAGGAATAATTACAGGTAGTCCTTGACTTACAAATATTCAAACATTTAATAACCATGCGAAGTCACAAAGGGTGCTGAAAAAAGTGACTTGTGACCATTTTTCACCCTTACGACATCCATTGCAGCAGCAACCCCTCCCATGGTCACATGATTGAAATTCAGCCGCTTGGCAGCTGCCTCATATATTTATGACTGTTGCAAAGTCCCGGGGTGATGTGACTTCCTTTTGAGACTTTCCGACATGCAAGGTCAATGGGGAAGCCAGGTTCACTTAACAACCGTGTTATTAATTTAACAACAGAAGTGATTCACTTGACAACCATGGCAGGAAAGGTTGTAAAAGGAGGCCAAATTCACTTAACAACCATCTTGATAAGGAAGTGAACATACCTAATATTCCTTCTGCCTCCTGTTTTCCCCACAAAGATAACTCTCTGATGTGAGTTGGGCTGACTCAAGCTGTCTTTCATGGATAAGACAGAACTAGAACTCACAGTCTCCTAGTGATCGGTCTAAAGTCACCCAGCTGGCTTTCATGGCTAAGGTGGGACTAGAACTCACAGTCTCCTAGTGATCGGTCTAAAGTCACCCAGCTGGCTTTCATAGCTAAGGTGGGACTAGAACTCACAGTCTCCTAGTGATCGGTCTAAAGTCACCCAGCTGGCTTTCATGGATAAGGGGGGACTAGAACTCTCAATCTCCTAGTGATTGACTCAAAGTCACTTAGCTGGCTTTCTTGCCTAAGGCAAGACTAGAACTCACAGTCTCCTGGTGATTGGCTCAAAGTCACCCAATCAGCTTCCATGCCTAAGGCAGGATTAGAACTCACAGTCTCCAGGTGATTTGCTCAAAGTCACCCAGTCAGCTTCCATGCCTAAGGCAGGACTAGAATTCACAATTTCCTGGTTATTGAGTCAAAGTGACCGAGCTGGCTTTCATGCCTAAGGCAGAACTACAACTTCCAGTCTCCTAGTTTTCAGCCTGGTGCCCTAAGCTTAAGCAAAAGAGAAGGCCATTTCTGTCTCTGCTGAAAAATACCCCCGAACTGATCTTTTCTATCTGAAACATTTGTGCCTTCGAAAACTAAAGATCTTATGAAAGCAGAATGCAACTATTAGTTTGGTAGACAGACTTGGTTCCGTCACTGGAACAGACAAGGGGTTCTCTTCTTTCTTCCTGAGGCCCACACAAACGCTCAACACTTGTGGGTTGGGGGAAGACTGGAGGATTAGGAGGACTCTCCGAAAAAGATCTGGAAAGAGGTGCAGCTGGACGTTCCATTCCACAGGTAGTACTCAGAGGTGGTATTCAGCAGGTTCCGACTGGTTCTGGAGAACCGCTAGCGGAAATTTTGAGTAGTCCAGAGAACCAGCAAATGCCACCTCTGACTGGCCCCGCCCCATCTATTCTCCACCTCCCGAGTTCCAGCTGATTGGCTGGGTCTTCTTTTGTTGCCCTGCACAGGAGAACGGAGTGGGGTAGGGAGAGAATGGGGATTTTATAGTAACCTTCCCCCAGGAATGGGGATTTTACAATATCCTTTCCCTGTCATGCCCACCAAGCCATGCCCACCAAACCACACCGTGCCCACCAAGCCACGGCACAGAACCGGTAGTAAAAAAAAAATTGAATCCTACCACTGGTAGTAATGTTCAAATTGTACGATTAACGACAAGTTGATGCCTTTGCTGGGTCAAAGGACCAAACCAAGCATCACTTCTCACCTGCTAAAGGCTTCTTGACCCCTGGTCACCTCTGAAGGTAAGTCTCTGACTGCAGCCTCCCTGTATCGAGAGATAGAACTCTGTGAAAGCCATCAAAGAAAGCTGATTATTGGTGAAATAAATATATGATAACAATGACAAAGCAAGCGAAGAAGCTCCTTTGAGAAAAACGAGGTTGTTTACGGAATCCCAGGATTGGCCCAGTCTCCTCGGTGTAAAATATGAACCAAACCAAGCCAGTTTCTGAGAGAACCTTGCTTAGGATGTCCTTAACCAAGACAGTTTTCGTTCCCTGAATATTTCTTTAGCTAGCAGGGACCAGACTCTAAAAGCCCTCACAAGAAGATGTTTGCTTCCAACCCATCAGCCAGTAATTGAAATAAGGATTGATGACTTTTCCATATTAGAATACAATAGACTTGATGGAGCATTATAGTTTTTTTTTAAATTCGCTTGGGAAATGATGCTTCCCTAAAATGGAACTTTTTGAGGGGCATTTCTGGAACAAGCTTTCCTTTCATTGTGGGATAAATTCTACTATCTTAGAAAGATGTATCTATAGATGCAAGATGCGAGAAAAGAACATCGAAAGCTCAGCGTTGAACTTTGGGGTTCCTTGGTGCTCTCTGAACTTGGTGGTTTTCTTGCAGACATTTCATTACCCAACTAGGTAACATCATCAGGGCTAGCTGAGTTTGGTAGTGAAACGTCTGCAAGAAAACCGCTACGCTCGGAGAGCACCAAGGACACCACAGAATCTGTAACTGTACCCTTAATGTGGGACGAGTGAAGGCTAAAGAAAATATCTTTTTTAAATTTTCTCCATAACAGCATTCTGGATAGGCCGTTAATGTTCAAAAGATGTTTGATACCCCATAAAAATATATAAAAACATGCGGTGCTAGAAACGCAAAAGAAAAAAGGGAAAAAAAGACACATTATCTTCCATCTGGCTCAGTTAGAATATTTTGATCTTCCAGGTCAAAATTCCAGAGCCTCACCTGCAGGGGTCATGTGTTCTTCTGCCAATGTTTTCTCGGCTAGTAAAGTCTCTGAACTAGGGCGGGGGGGAAATGCAAACACCACGTAATACACCATATTATTGACACAGTTTGGGGTAGTCATTCACTGTCTTATACAAAGTGGGCTCCTGACGGGGAAAAGAGATATAGCTGAGTGGTGGCTTCGTTAGAGCATGGTGTATAGGGGTGGGCTACTACCGGTTCACACCGGTTCAGGCGAACTGGTTGTTAATTTTATGGCAATTTTGGTGAACTGGCAAATCCCACCCCACCCTGGTCCCGCCCATCCCACGCTGGCCTTCCCAGGAGTCCCCACGCGGCCTGTTTTGGATTGTAGGAAAGTGCTGGGCCTGCATGGAGGCTCAGGGAGGGTGAAAAATGGACCTCCCAAAAGTTTGGGAAGGCCAGAAACGGGCCCATTTCCAGCCTCCAGAGAGCCTTCGGAGCCTGGGGAGGATGAAAATGGCCCCCCGTGGCTCGTTTTTGCTCCCAGGCCTGGGTGCTACAGGAGGCTGACTAGGCCATGCCCACCCAGCAACCAGGGCAGATGGCTGCAGGCGGCCGTCCCGGCCGAAAATGGGCCCTCCCAAGCTCTGGTTTTTGCTGGCAGAGGCACCGCAGGCCATCCCATCCCTGTTTCCGGGGTGGCCCTGCGGGCTAGATTTAAGCGCCCCATGGGCCGGATCTGGTCCATGGGCCTTGAGTTTGATACTCCTGCTCTAAATCCATTTTCAAAAGCAGTCCAGACTCCAGCTGATATCACCGATGCAGAATGAAGCAAAAGGGAACAATCAATAACAAGCAAGACCCTTCCCCAATTAAAAAGACTTGAGGAAAAAAATTGGAACATTGACGTTATTATATATGTTGTCGACACCGAGACCATTTTATGCACGAAAATGGAAGGACACTGTGATTTCCACCATAGATGAATGACGACAAAAATTGATGGGAGTTAGCAGAGATGGCTAAACTGATTGCTTTGGTCAAAGAACAAATCACAATTACTTTTGTTTCTATGTGGAAACCACTTCTGGACTTTGTGCTCAAGTGGGGGAGAAAATGAAAATGATTTTGGGGTTTTCTGATTCGATACGTTTGTCATTATAGAAATGGCTGGTTTATATTATTAGGTAAAAGTAAAAAGTTGAGGTCTGATGTTGTTATCATATTCTAGTGCATCAAAGAGAAGTCAATTCCTTTCCTTTCTTAATTCCCTCTTTTCTACACTTTCCCCTTTCCCTTTTCCTCCCCTATTTTTCCTATAATTTTCTTTTTGGATTGTATTTTATAAACTAATTAAAAAAGAAGCTTCCTCAATTACTGCTTGCAAGATAAAAACAGTGCTATAACAGTGAATAATCAGGATCTGTAGCATCTGGAAGTAGGCCACAGACTAAACCAGGGATGCCCAAACTTGGCAATTTTAAAACTTGTGGACTTCAACTCCTAGAATTCCTCAGGCAGCATAGCTGGCTGAGGAATTCTGGGAGTTGAAATCCACAAGTCTTAAAGTTGCCAAGTTTGGAGACTTCTGGACTAGACCAAAGGCAAAAGGTAGGCAAAATGACCTCCCACAGTTATAAAAATAGAAACACAAAACTCTTTGTCAACAGGAGTAGAACACCTGTAATGTATGCCCAGGTAGCAGAATTCGCCTCTTTTCTCTTTTCTGTGGTGCAGGTGCTTTGTCTATGGCTTCCAGCATTTGTCTATGGCTTCTGGTGAGTGATAATGGAAAATGTAAGTTCAACCACATACCCTACTCCGAGGGTGTCCAGCAGCCTTGGCAGCTTGTGGGCTTCATCTCCCAGAATTCCCCAGCCAGCATGGGAATTCTGGGGGTTGAAGTCCACAGGTCTTAAAGTTGCCAAGGTTGGATAATCCTGCCTTACTCCATGGTCTCCTACTACTCAACTGAGAGGTTTAAACAGCTGTTCCATGATACTACTCTTATCATCCCTATGATGACATGAATTTCTCCTATATTGGATTGCACCATGTCTTCATCTAGCCAGATTTCTGTTCCATGTGGAAATAGATCTCAGAGTTTTGAGAATTTCTCAATACTGATAACAAAATTCTGTCAAAGGGAGATCTAGGTTGTTAAACCTTATGTGTGTGCTTGTGCATATACCATACCTCTCTCCTTCCATCCATCCTTCCATCCATCCATCCATCCATCCATCCACCCATCCACCCGCCCATCCAGCTAGGACGCAACATCTTGATTGATCTCAAAGAGTTATGAAAGCTTGGATCTGGTTAATACTGCCAGTCCTCGACTTATGACCACAATGGAGCCCCAAATTTCTGTTGCTAAGTGAGTCATTTGTTCAGTGAGTTTTGCCCCATTTGATTACATTTTTTGCCATATTTGTTAAGTGAATCACTGCAGTCGTTAAGATAGCAACACATTGGTTAAGTGAATCGGGTTTCCCCATTGACTTTGCTTGTCAGAAGGTCGTAAAACGTGATCATATGACTCTGGGATACTGCCACCGTCATAAATGTAAGTCTGAATATTGATCACGTGACCAGAGGGATGCTGCAACAGTCATAAGTGTGAAAAACAGTCCTAAGTTACTTTTTTCAGTGCCGTAACTTCAAAAGTCAGTATTTTCAGTGCCGTATCTTCAAACGGTCACTAAATGAATGGTTGTAAGCCGAGAACTGCCTGTACTTGCCATGAAAAACACAAGGGCATCACAAAAACATCCCAGGAGAAGACATTGGCAAGTCATCTTTCAACCATTGCCAAGAACAACAACAGGGGGGTATTCAGGAAGTAAAGACAGACCGAGCTCAATTTGGAAAATTTAATCTCAATGGATTAACACAAACTCAGCGTAGGTGAGACGTCCATTGATGTCTGTGATTATCCTTGGCAAAGTCCCCTTTGCCTATAGGTCATTCATTTCCAAAATGAGAATCCTAAACACAGAAGTTACCAATATTTTGCATATCCTTACAGCGTACTGCTCAAGTCAGGATCGCTGTCACTTTCTGCTTTGGGGAGAATTGCAGAAGGAATTTCATCAATTGTACTTCGTAACTCTTGAAGGAGTTGTTTCAAATCTCGCAACGGATCCTCCTTGGTGTAATTAAGCTTGGAGGGCATCTGAATGGAAAGATGGATTTGGATTAGTGAAACACATACACACACACACACACACACACACACACACACACTCACACAAAGGCCCTTTCCCTAACTAACTATTTCCCTTCATAGTAACAAGAAACAGTTTAGTGTTTCATCAAGCATTTTCTAAAAGAATCTGAAGATCTGACCAACGACTAAAAATTACTGTGTAGTTTCACACTATTAATCTCCCTAAGAACTAGCTAAAAGATATTGGACAAAAATACATACATGGTTGGAAGAGATGATAAAACAACATATAGACTTAAAGCCTGAGATATTTTTTACTGGGAATCCTACCTGAGAGTTATAGTAAAGAAAATATATATACTTAATTATACATATATTAACAGCAGCTAGAACTGTATTTGCTCAAAATTGGAAAAACAAAATGATTCTGGGGCAGGAGGAGGTGATTAAGAAAATATTGGAATGGTCAGAAATGAGTAGATTAACTTGTTAAGTGAGTTTTGTCCCATTTTTTATGGCTTTTCTCGGCCACGTTCGTTAAATGAATCCCTGAGGGCAGTTAGATTAATTACACGGTCGCTAAGTGAATCCGGGCTTCCCCATTGCCTTTGCTTGTCAGAAGGTCACGAAAGGGGATCACGTGACTGCAACCGTTGTAAATATGAATCAGTTGCCCAACGTCCGAATTTGATCATGGGACCATGGGGGATGCGGCCATGGTTGTAAGGGTGAAAAACGGTCATAGGCCACCTTTTTCAGCGCTGCTGTAGCTTCGAAGGGTCACCACACTGTTGTAAGTTGAGGACCACCTGTACCGACTTAACATCTGCAGTGACTCACTTAACAACGGTGGTTGAAGAAAGGTCATTAAACGGGGCAAAATTCGCCTAGCAAATGCTTTGCTTAGCAACAGAAACGGTACTTTCCTAAGAAGCAGGGAAGACATTCCCAAAAGGGTCGGGGAGAGAAACAAGAGGCAGCCCAGACCAGAGCTGGGTAGGAGACGGAGGAACAGAGTTAAGAAATCGGGGATTGGGGGCTGCTGGGGGTTCGCAGGGGTTCAGGAGAGCCCCTAGCCAAAATTCTGTGCGATTCGGAGGAACCCACAAATCTCACTCCTGGCTGGGCCTCCCCTCCCAGGAGTCCCCACGTGGCCTGTTTTGGATGCAGGTTAGTGCAGGGCGCGTGTGGAAGCTCAGGGAGAGCGAAAAATGCGCCTCCCGGAAGTTTGGGAAGGCCAGAAATCGCCCTGTTTCCGGCTTCCAGAGCGGAGCCCGGGGAGGCCGTTTTCGCCAATGGTGCGATTCAAATTTTTTTTTTACTACCGGTTCTATGGGCGTGGCTTGGTGGTCATGGCTTAGTGGGCATGGCAGGGGAAGGATACTGTCAAATTTCCATTCCCTCCCCACTCTTGGGGGAAGGTTAGTGCAAAATCCCCCTTCCCTCCCCACCCCACTAACCTGCTTTTCAGCTCCGTTCTCCCAGGCAGGGCAACCAAAGAAGACCCAGCCAATCATCTGGGACTCAGGAGGCAGAGAATAGATGGGGTTGGCGGGGCCAGTCAGAGGTGGGATTGGCCGGTTCTCCGAATGACTCAAAATTTCCGCTACTGGTTCTCCGGAACTGGTCAGAACCTGCTGGATTCCACCTCTGGTTTTTGCCCTTCCAGAGGCTTGAGGAAAACCTCCGGAGCCCAGAGAGGGCAAAAACATGCCCCCCTCCCCCGCTGTGGTACAGGAGGCCAACTAGGCCAGTCCCACCCAGCGACCGGGCAGAGAACCCGTTGTTACATTTTTTGAAGCCCATCCCTGGTTAAGAAGGCTGCCGTAATGTTTCATGTGCCCGAGCAGACACCGTACTTACATGGGAGATGTGGCCTGCAAAGGTTTGACAGGACGGTGCGCTGGATGAATGAGGCAAGGTTGAATAGCGCTGCTTCAGGGTGGAAGAACCCACAGTGTGTCCTGGTCCCTGCAGCTCCTGGGTTAGGAGATATTTATGAGTAGCAATAGCAATAGCTCTTAGATTATTATTATTATTATTATTATTATTATTATTATTATTATTATTATTATTATTATTATTATTATTATTATTATTATTATTTATATAAAATACAAAGAAGAAAGGAGGGAAGGGGAACAGGAAAAGATTCAAGGGGAAAGAGTAAAAAAAAGAAAAGGGAGCATTGAGTTCCAAGTCTTCCAAGCACAGTACAAAATAAATACACTCCAACATCCATATTTTGCTTTTACATGTTCATATATAACCAGCAATATCTATAACACCAAATCTTTCTAATCAACAAAACCAAGATCACAGTTTCATTTTCCCCTCTTTCAGTAAGACCAAAGGATTTGAAAGAATACAATAAATTTTACAAATAAAAATGGTGACAGCTCACAAAGATCACTAGGTGCAAATAGAAAGACACGTTATTTCCATAGCAAGGAAGATAAAGTAGGAATGGTTAACTTGATTATTCTATTTAAAGAAGAAAATATGTTCTTATCTGGATATCACATCTGGAATTTGTGCTTGTGAAGAATAGCACTTAGACTTATATACCACTTCGTGGTGCTCTATGGCTGTCTCTAGTGCTCTACAGCCCAACAATCTAGGTCCTCATTTTACTGACCGTGGAAAGATGGAAGGCTGAGTCAATCTTGAGCCAGTCAGGATCGAACTCCTGGCAATGGGCAGAGTCATCCTGCAATACTGCGTTCTAACCACTGTGCCACGATGAAATATTGAATAGAAGCAATATTACTACTACATTTGTGCAATATAGCACCAAAGCACTTCTGGGTCGGAAGGAAGGATTAGCCAGTGACACCATTGTTGCCCAGGGGAGCCCAACTGGGCGCTCCTTTCGTCTCCCTCTTAAGTTGCTTTCTGAAGTGGTACCCATATATCTACTTGCAGTCACCCACTTTTGATTTGCTGGGTTGGCAGGAGCTGGTGTGCGTGACCGTTATAAATATGAGCCAACTGACAAGCATCTGAATTTTGATCAATTGACCATGGGGATGCTGCAGAGGTCGTAAGTGTGAAAATGGTCATAAGTCGCTTTTTACAGTGCCGTTGTAACTCCGAAATTTCACTAAGTGAACTGTTGTAAGTCGAGGACTACCTGTAATGATTCCGAGATATTTTTAAAGGATCCGTGAAACGAAAGACTTACTTTCACGTCTAAAGTGTGCTGAAGTTTGTAGCGCATGACTTCTTGTTCCTGCCGCTGAATGATGCACTGGCACTCAGCAAACTGTAGAGACGCCTGGGTAAAATCGGGAGTGAGTTATTTACTATTTGGAACATGATTTACACCCAGTATTATCAGTCGCTTTTAAGACATGCAAGCGGGTTTCCAGTTATCTTGAACAGTTTTTGAGCAAACAAGAAACTCTATTTGGGAATTCGGCCATCTCTTCTAGGGTTCCCACTTCTCTCAAAGAAAAGACAAATTCAATCCCATTTATTTAAGCATGCCAATTCCACAACATCAGTAATGGTTTGTTTTAATATTAGAATATGGTGCACTACTGAAGATTTTTCAACTTCACTTTATGGTCTGTTTGCCGCATCCAACCATCCCAACTAGACCACATAAGAATCACCAAATCGTTAGTGAAGAACTCCAACACCAAACTTCACATGTACAACAATGTTTCTCAACCGTGGCCCCTTGAAGACATGCAGACTTCAATTCCCAGAATTGCTGGCTGGGGAAGCAATGCTGGCTGGGGAACTCTGGGAGTTGAAGTCCACACATCTTCAAAGGGCCAAGGTTGAGGAACAGTAATCTACGATGTTAATTGATGCTATTAAAATCCTGAGGCCACCCTCCAGGAAGGTGAAGGAGATGTAGAAGATTCAACATCATGTTCGGAAAAGTGTTTAGCTTGGCAAAAAGCAAGAACTGAAGGATCAGAGTCTGTTGAGGAGCTCAGGGCTTCTCATCTCTAAGTCCTTCCAGAGAGAAGGAAACCGTATTCAACTCCATATTAGAGTCCTAGTAACAAAGTTTTGGGGCAGCAGGAATATATATACAGTAGAACCTCTGGTCACGACCATGGTTCGTTCCATAACTTTAGTTGCAACCTGATTTGGTTGTGACACAAACCTACTGTTGGAAATTTGGTGCTCACAAAAAAAAAAAAAAAGGTGTGAAAGGGGAAATTGGCTGTGAAAAAAAAAATGTGAATTTTTTGGTTGGAACCCGATTTGGTCATGGTCAGAAGCATTCATGATGAGAGGTTCTACTATGTATTTGTCCATACACATTTGTCAGTGCTCATCTGTATATAAAAACACCAACAAATGTATTTATTTCTGTCAATCTCAAGAGACGTCTGAGGCAAGATGAGGTCCCAAAATTCAAGATGGCAGCCATGACTCCATGATCAAAGTCCCGCCTTCGACACGTTAAAAAGGAACGGGACTTTGATCATTCAGTCGGGCCCTCCATCTTGACTGTTTTTTATTTCATCCGCAGTTCTTCTATGGGACACTCTCTGGTTTTAAATACTGTGCGCTAATCCTGACTTTTTTTAGTCTTGAAATTTTGGACCTGGACAACCTAGAACTACTAATAATTTGTATAATAATGATGACACAGTACTGTTAAAGTTAAGATTACTATGTGTAAATGGTAGAAAAGAACAATAAAAATTATTATAAATAAAATAAAATAAAATCATCTTTATTTTTATTTAGAAATAACTTTTTTCATAACTATGCATAGATGGGTTAAAGAAACTTACTTTATCTAGAGCAGCTTCCATCGTCACCAGTTTGTCTTTCAAACGCTTATCCTGGGACTTTAGGATTTCCAACTCTCCAGCCAATTTGTTGTTTAAAGCAGCCATGCAGCCCAGCTCTTGACTTAATCGGTTCCTCTCTTCTTTCAAGTAATGCTTTTCCTGTTATAGGCAAGATAGGGGGGAAAAAACACTGCATAACCAGCTTGCAAAATCTTGAACAAGGAACAGATAAAAATATGCCCATTCAGCCTACTGCACAAGGCAGTTGTGAAACAGCTTCTCAGTGAAAGTTGTAAGGATAAGCGGTAAAAATATTTGTGCATGGGCACGCAACTTTCTCCTCAACTGATGTGGTTCAAAAACTTTAATTAATGTTTGTGAGTCACCTTACTGAAACGTTACACTGAATCTTAAACTACAGCTTAATTATGGTTAGTGAAAATTAATCCATTCCATCGGTGGAAAATTAATCCACTCCAATGAAATTGATTTGTTTTCTACTAAATGTGAGTAAAATTAATTTTTTCACTTATTTTGCCAACCCAGATGGTAATCTCTTAGTCAGATTAACCATCATAAATTGACAAGGCAAATCAGTGTTTCACAACCTTGAGAATTTTAAGGGGTCTGGATTTCAACTCCCAGAATTCCCATGGCTGGCTAGGAAATTCTGGGAATTGAAGTTCAAACACCTTAAAAGTGGCCAAGGTGGAGAAACACTAGGATAAATTAAGGTGTGCTTAATTTAAAATGGAGGAAAACTCTCTGTAACGCTTTGCTTAGCCCTATCTCATCTCTGGCTCATTCATTTTGGAAATATTTATTCAATTTTAGAAGAAATAACTTCGCAGTTATAGTTCAGGTCAGGGTTCTCAACCTGCTGTCTACTCTATATGTGGGGGGGTATATTATCACAAGGGGCCCACAAAGACTTGAAGAATTTTCCCCCCATCATTTAATGACCCCATAATCCTTTGCAGGGTGGAGTCTGGGCACCTGAATGGAGCTGAGTGTTTACAGGTCAGATGCCCTTCCTGTCACCAATGCAGAGTTTTGCAGCAGATATATGCTCCTTGTGCCAGGAGAGAGAAATATCTGCCTCTACCTAGGACTGAGCTCACAGTCTCTTGATTGTGAGGCGAGAGCTCCCTCTCTAGCCCACAGCACCACTCAAAGACTTGTAGAAATGTTATGCTTTAAATCTTGAGTTAAGTCTTGCGGGGTCCATGGCCGTAGTCCATGGCCACAAAAGGTATTTCATTGGGGTCAACGGGGAAGAAAACGTTGAGAATCACTCGTTAAGCTCTTTGGAGAAAAGCTATATGTATAGAGGCTGTGGTAAAGGCTTGTGGCAATTTACTAGCGCTTCATATGTTTCATTCTTTCAATCATATTGTAGGCAGATTTGAACCCATAATAATCTTTCAACGTTTGGCCTGAGGACTGTACTAGGCTACATTTATCACAGTTCAATCATTCAGCAATTATTGGACCTTAGTTGCGTTCGTCATTGCTTCCTCCAAGAACTTAATCTTGCTCTGCAAAGCATCGATCTGCCCTCGCTTGGCCGTAATCTGCTTCTGCATCCCCATCGCAACTTTCATGGCTGTCAAAGAGAAGATGTCCAAGGCGTGAGTGGAAATTTGAACATTCTTGGCACAAGATTTTTTTTTTTCCCCACGAATGAAGGCGAATGTAGTACGCGTCCCGGGATAATGTTGCAGGATCCAATCTGGGTCGGTCACTGGGAAGATACGTTTCGTCTTCTGAGCTTTCAAATTTTTGCTGGAGTCCATCCTCAGAGATCTTCTCTGTAGCAATCTAAGTGCTTTGGGCCATTCTGTGTGTGATATGTATATGGCGACTGTTGTGTGTGGCATTTTAGATGTTGATTGGGCTATTAAGTTGCTGGCTGTCATACCGTCAAGCCCTCTCCTTTTAAGTATTGGATACGCTGATGGTAAATCAGCACTCCTGTTGATCCATGGCCACAAGGACAAATTATGCATGGTAAAGATTGCTTGGAGATGGGAGGTACTTCCAATGTGATCCACTGGATCCCCTGCACAGATTGCCCTTGTGACTATGTAAAACAGACAGGGAGGAAGCAAGCTAACCACCAGATTGCAAGAACACAAGCGAGCGGTCAGACGAACTCATTGGTAGCCTCACACTGCAATGAACAAGACCATACATTCAAGGTTCCAGCTACTAAGATTGTCGGACGAACAGGGACAAAAACAGACAGGGAAGTGATTGAAGCCTGGGAAACGGGCCCCTCATCGGTCAACCGGAGTGCAGATTTACCAGCAGCTTATCAAGTACTCAGGAGGGGTGGGCTTGGCAGTACAAGGAAACTACAGCCAATGACTTAATAGCCAGCCATCGACACCCTAATCAATATCTAAAAAGCCACACAACAGCAGGTATCATATACATGCCTCGCACAGAATAGCTCAAAGCACATACACTGCTAGGGAGAAGTTCCCTGAGTCCAAAAGCTCAGAAGACAAAACCTCTGGTTCCAGTAACCAACCCAGATTAGATCCTGGAACAATTTTTTCAGCACAGAAATAGCCTCATACAATTCGAGACAATTATTTTTTTTCTGATGAGGGGAACAGGTCTGTAGTTTTAACCTAGACATAATTCTACATCAATTTTGAATTTATAAATCTACCATCACTTGAAGGAACCTTCACTCTTTTTAAAATCAATGAGTACCATTCACTCCAGCAGAGAATGGCAATGCCTTTTACAGTATTCTCTACCCAGAATAAAGATAAATTACATTGCAAGTGTCCATTTATTATATATCTATATGTGCCAACTTATAACCCTTTCGTGAGGTTTGTGTCCATTTATTATATACCAACTTATAACCCTTTCGTGAGGTTTGTCTGTGGTGACTCTTCCCCAAGGAATGCTGGGAATTGTGGTTGAGTGAGAATACCAAGAAGTCTTTGCTACATATCTCTGTCTACCCAAACAACCACAATTCCTGCTTTTATTGGAGAAAAGGAAAGACACCAATTTCAAGTCTCTAATGACCATTATTAACTAATGCTCATTGACTACAGGTAATTCTCAACTTATGATCAGACCACTTCTGATCCTTACGATTTATATTGACTGTTTCCTAATATGATTTGATTGCTTATTGTACCCTGTGACTATCATTAAGTGTCGTACCTTATGATTTTCGACTCTTGACGATGTATCTTTTCTTGTATGTATACTGAGAGTATTTGCACCAAGACAAATTCCTTGTGTGTCCAATCACACTTGGCCAATAAAGAATCCTATCCTATCCTATCCTATCCTATCCTATCCTATCCTATCCTATCTGATCCTATTCTATTCCATTCTATTTTGTGAATCAAATCATTCTTATAATCTCAGATGAAATGCTCTGATCAGGTTTGATGGTGTTCATGTGAAAAATCGATTAAAATTAACAGGTTTAACCATTCTACCCCATGCAAAAGAAGGAAAGTAATTGTCTGAAAGGTGTTTTTTAAAAAAAAAAATTCAAAAGGCAACTGGACTTTCTTTGTTTTTTCTGGAAGACATTTCCCTTCTTGTCCAAGAAGCTTCTTTGGTTCCGACTAAATGGTGGGGAATGGAAGGATTTATATTCCTTGCAGTCATCTGGTCATTAGCGCTTCCTCTGAGAGCCGTTGAGGCCACTTGGAGGTTTATCTGCGCCCACAGGGTCCCCTGAATCCTGTAGTCTGCAATTTTTTTTTCCTGGACATCCCAAAGTGCATAGCTAAATGTCTCTGGAGAAGGAAAGCACCTTTGGAACAATCATAACCTGAGAATCCCAAAGGTGCTTTTTCAAGTAGCAACTGGACTTTCTGTTTTTTTTTTCCTTTGAAGATGTTTTGCTTCTCATCCAAGAAGCTTCTTCAGCTTCTTGGATGAGAAGATGTCAACTCGTAAAGCCTTCCTATGCTTGTTTTTGAGTTGTCGTAAGCAGGAGGGGGGGGAAGCCCGAAGGAGCATTAGGGAATTAAAACTAGAAGTACATTCCACACTTATCTTACAAAGTTTGCAGCTAGGCTACCTGATCTTCTGCCTGCATAAATCCATCATTGGAGAATTTAATTGATGACAACCAGCCTGTGAACTGTTTTGTTAGAGAATCTAATTTATGACGCACCCGGGGGGAGGGGAGAAACAGGATCACAGGTGACCCATAAATCACATGTGTCAGAGTTGGCTTCATACAGGTTAATGCTGATATGTTGCTCCTAATAAATCTTTTAGATTCTTTTGAAGCTTGGCTCGAGGCTCATGATTTAATTAGGGCAATCGCTGGAACACTGACAGAAGAAGCTTCTTGGATGAGGAGGGAAACATCTTCAAAGGAAAAAAACAAAGATAGTCCAGTTGCCTCTTGAAAAAAAAACACCATTGGGAGAACCACGACCTGTGGATCACTGAGAATCTCCAGAGACATGATGACCCGAGAATCTCCTCCGCAGACAAGAAAAAATAATTCTATACAACGAAAGTCGCACCATTACCATGGCCATCCGAGCCCTCCATGGTCTTCAAAGTGGCCCTGGTTTGCTCCAGTTCAATCTGAGCAGATTTCAGCTGCATTTTCAGTTTGCTCACAATGGCTTCCATCTCTTCATTCTTCTCTCGGTAGTCGTTCTTGATGATTTCTGCTTCCTCTGCAGCGAAAGAGAAACAAATCGAATCCAAGTCACGCTGGGCTTGTGTTAGGCTATAACCGTGGTGGAATAAAACCCAACTCGCCCGCTTGCTTGATAATGCAAAAACACAATTCACATTCGTGTGACAACGTTGTGATGCGTGCAATATCACTTGCTCCAGGGAGGATGCCCACGCATGGGTGAAAGTGGGGAGGTTTCATTTTAAGATGGTCAGACACTGAAAGGAGTAAGAGAAACCTACTTGAGCCATCTAACCAGATAACAGGTGGGAAAACCAAAATTGGGGGGAAATCCAGCGCTGAGAATTTAATCAGGAATGTAAGGTTTCCTTCTTAGGTAGGCGCATTCACAAAAAATAAGCAGAGAGGGAAGAAGTCTTCATTTTGTCTTCTGAGGTTGGTGTATGTTTTTTTTTCTTTGAAGTTGTTTGAAGCAAGATAGTAACAGAATAAACAGAGTTGCTGGCAGAGGCACCATGGACTGCTAAGGCAATCCTAAAAGCTAATGCACCCCTAAGTTGTATTAACAGAGGGATACAATCGAGATCAAGTGAGGTAACTAATACCACCCTACAAAGCCTTAGTAAGACCACACCTAGAATACTGCATCCAGTTTTGGTCACCACACTATGAAAAAGATGTTGAGACTCTAGAAAAAAAAGTGCAGAGAAGAGCAACCAGGATGATTTGGCGACTGGAGACTAAAACTTATGAAGAACGGTTACAGGAACTGGGCATGGCTAGTTCTAGTGAAGAGAAGGACCAGGGGAGACATGATAGCCGTCTTCCAATATTTGAGGGGCTGCCACAGAGAGGAGGAAGGGGGTCAAGCTATTTTCTAAAGCACCTGTAGGCCAGACAAGGAATAATGCATGGAAACTGAATAAGGAGAGATTCAACCTGGTAATAAGGAGAACTTTTCTGACAGTGAGAATAATTAATCAATGGAACAGAAGTTCCCTTCAGGAAGTTGTGGAAGCTCCATCACTTGAGACTTTCAAGAAAGACTGGACTCCCATCTGTCAGAAATGGTGTAGGGTCTCCTGCTTGGGCAGCGGGTTGGACTAGATGACCTACAAGCTCCCTTCCAACTCTGATTATCAGTTATCTGTTATCTGACTGGTCCTTTGCCAGTTGTGCAGGCTGGATCTAAGCATCCCCCAGGCCAGATTCAGCCGGTGGGCCTTGAGTTTAACACCCCTGATCTAGTGAATTGGGGAAGCAAACATTTGAAGCAGTGAAGCTAATAGCAGGATTGTTCTGTTTTATTTCATGCATCGAGACTGGGTAAAGGTGGGTTTGAGCGCATGGGTATATGTGTTTGAGATCCCGGCCAATCCCCTGGTTTAACCGTGACTTTGCTTTCACTTTTTACCTTTCAACTATCTTCTCCAGCTCCGTCCTTGTTATATATAATAAGGATTTAACTTCTTAATGGAGCTCACGGGGCTTATTCTAGTAAAGGAAAGCCTTTCGCATAGGTCAGACGGCTGAAGGGAAACGGTTTGCTTCTTGCGTGAACTGACTGATGGCCCCTCCCCTAACTGGTGATCTCCAGGAAGTGCAAGAAGGGTACAGCAGGGTTATGAGCGAAGGATTTGCAGATCTTTCTTGGAATCCCAAGTCAATTACTTAGGAGATGTCAATCAAAGCGAGGAAAGAGCGGACAGGAAAAAGGACATTTGAACTGATAAAGAGTTTCATAAAAGAGGCAGGTCTGAGAAGAGAGAGGGAGAGAAGAGAGGAGAGAGAGATCTCATATCAACAATTTGGTGTTTGATAAAATCAGAATTCCACACCCTGGTAATAGCACAATTTGATAGCAATAATAATAGTGCTTAGACTTACTGTATATACCACTCCATAGTGCTTTTACAGCACTCTCTGAGTGGCTTACAATGTCAGCATTTTGCTCCCAACAATCTGGGTTCTCATTTTATCCATCTCGGAAGGATGGAAGGCTAAGTCAAGCTCCGGATTAAACTCCGGACTGTGGGCAGAGTTAGCCTGCAATGCCACCTTCTAAACACTCTGCCAATTGGATGTCTCCCCTAAATCAGAATCCCACAATTTGGACATCTTTCTGGGTTCCCCTTCACGTTTGGGAAACGTAAACCCTGCAATCCCAAGTACCCCCTAGGGAGATGTTTCTCAACCCTGGCGTGGACTTCGACTCCCAGAATTCCCGCAGCCGGCTCAAGGATTTTGGGAGTCCAAGTCCGCACATCTTAAAGCTTGCCAAGGTTGAAAAACCCGTGTCTCGGGGATCGGAGAATAAAGACTCCAAGAAAGAGCGATGAAATTGACAAACACCTGCGAGGGCGCTGAGCTCAATGCGGCTGGCTTTGATTTCATTCACAAGTTCTTCTCGCTCCAGTTTCATCTCTTTGAGGATCCGCAGCCTTTCCGAGCACACGTTCATCAGTTTCACCTTTTCTAATTCCATGTCGCTCAGGCTGGCCTCCAGTTCGCGAATCTGGCTGTCCTTCTTCTCTTGCAAATTCTAGGTTGGGGGAGGAAAAAAACACACACACACAAAAGAAAGGTCCTGTTAAGCTGATTTATAGACACTTGGAAACATGGAGGCTGATTGGAAAAATGGCTTAATGAGGAAGCGGAACCACGTGGGTTTGTGGTCCTGGGCAGCTGACCAGGTGGAGTTGAGAGCGGGGAGTAGTTATACTTTATCTTGGGCTTTGCACTTGAGCTTCCTGTTCCTGTGCAAGAACAGGCATTCTATTGGCTGTTGTAGAGGGTCATAGCTGGCTCTGTAGGTTGTCTGAGCTCTCAGGTTTGGTAGAAGTTTGGACGCTGATGCAATGCCCTTCAAACTTGGCAAGTTTAAGACTTGTGGACTTCAACTCCCAGAATTCCTAAACTAACATGACTGAAGGAGGAATTGTGGGAGTTGAAGTCCACAAGTCTTAAAGTGGTCAAGTTTGAAGACCCCTGCCTGAGGAGGCTGTACAATGTAGTGAGCTCTGTGGCCCGTGGGTTAATCCTATTATGTCCTGGAGGGTCATGTCTTAATCCCATCATCCAGGAGCTGAAGGTCTTTTGTTTTTCTAAATAGGATGGCCCAGTCTTTCTTAATGGGCAAAAAAATATCTGCTGGGGGCTATTAAGAAAGGTGGGGGCTGTCTTTTTCTGTCTCCAAGAGCATATTTCTCCATTCCTCCTTTAGGGAAATATAATTATTCTGCCTTTTAAATATTTCTCAAAATATTTCATTCTAGCTAAGAGAAGGGTATCTTCCCTCATTATGCACGGCCATCATCTCAAGTAATGGTCATCACGTGGGTAGAGTTAGATAAGGGACAGTGGCTCTCAAGTGGGGGGTGGACTTAGTTTGCTTGTGACTATGTAGGGATTCTAGGCTG
The DNA here is from genome assembly GCF_049901715.1 of Pseudonaja textilis. Taxonomy (NCBI): domain Eukaryota; kingdom Metazoa; phylum Chordata; class Lepidosauria; order Squamata; family Elapidae; genus Pseudonaja; species Pseudonaja textilis. The sequence goes on from NC_141995.1 coordinate 7,900,776, forward strand.
AACCCTCATTTCACTCTACCTCCAGATTCTGCCGTTCCTTCTCCCACATCTCTGTTTTCGTCCTGAACAATCTCAATGTGGCTGTTTTCAAGAATGGGAATGGTGAAAGGCTTACTGCTTTAGTGCAGTGCAATGACTGCATGGCATCTGTCAAAAGACAGAGCCATCAGCCAAGGAGAAGGGGATAGAGTTAGTGTTTCCAGGACCAAGTGATACCCTGTGGTCAGTAGAGGGATTTAATTTTTTTTTACTACCAGTTCTGTGGGCATGGTGTGGCTTGGTGGGCATGGCAGGGGAAGGATACGCCATTCCCACCCCACTCCAGAGGAAGGATACTGCAAAATCTCCATTCCCTCCCCACCCCACTAACCTGCTTTCCTGTTCCGTTCTCCTGTGCAGGGCAATAAAAGAAGACCCAGCTGATCAACTGGGACTCAGGAGGCAGAGAATAGATGCGGGCTGGGGCCAGTCAGAGGTGGTATTTGCCGGTTCTCTGAACTACTCAAAGTTTCTGCTACCGGTTCTCCAGAACTGGTCAGAACCGGCTGAATGCCACCTCTGCCTGTGGTTTTCATATCTCAAAACCAGTGGTAGTCTACTGCAGGTTGTCCTCGACTTACAACAGTTCATTTAGGGACCGTAAAATGGGGTTTATTTAAAAAGTTTCTCGCTTAGCAACAGAAACATCGGGCTCAATTGCAGTCGTAAGTCTAGGACTCCCTGGGATCAAAAAGAAAAATGCGTCTTTCAGCAGAGGCAAGGCAGTGAAAGTAAGGCACCTTCATTTCTTGGAGTTCCACCTTCTTCTCGCCGACTTCTTTTATGAGCTGAGACTTCTCTGTCTCCATGGAGCCAGCTGTCCGGCCATGTTGGCTTACGATCTCGGTCATGCTCTCGATTTGCTTCTGGAGGATCTCAATCACCTTCTCCTTCTCCACCAGCTGCACCTTCAGGGACTCGCAGTCGGACTGCACGTTCCGCAAGAGATCGCTTTCACTTTTCAGTTGCTGGAACTCCTCCCGTTTGCTATCCACCCGTCCGCGCAGCTTCTCGATCTCATCGTTGGTGCGTTCGATGACTCTTTCCTTCTCCAGGTGGGAGGATCTCAGTTCAGCGATGACCCTCTCTGCAGAATCCAGGCTTAATTTCCTTTCGTTCAGATCTTGGACAGTTTTATGGAGCTTATCTTTGGTTGAATTTAGCTGGGCCAAGATAGCAGATTCCCTCTCTAGGCTGTCGTTCCTCTCTTTAATTGCAGACATCTGGAAAAGGAAAGAGACACTGTTTTCCCCAATGCTTTCACTGCAGCGAAGGAGATTATTCCCAAATGGAACAGAACTAGGAAGAGGAGCGGCTTAAGGGAAACCTGGTTTCTGGCCTACAAGACTTGGGAGACACAAACCACCACTCTACTCCTCACAAAGGCCTTCTCCATGGTGGCTCCCTCTCTCTGGAACATCATTCCCCCAGAGATTAGAATGGCCCCCACTCTAACACTCTTCCGGAAGGTACTGAAGACCTGGTTCTGCCAGCGGGCCTGGGGAACCCAGAATAAGATGGAGCCCATTAAATGGCTCATATGATCTGCTGTTGCTGAGGTGGGAGATGGGGAGGGGGAGATTTTATTATATTAATTTATTTGATTCTTCTTACTCGTTTTACTGTTTTAAATGTGGTTTTATACCTTGTAGGCCGCCTTGAGTTGCCATGGGCAAATGGGCGGCAATATAAATCCGATCAATCAATCAATACTAAAAAAAAAATCGTAATAAGTAGACCAGGCTCAGAGATTGTCTCTGGACCACATGACCGAGGGAGCCTCATTTCCTTAATCCTACCACCACTGGCTAATAATTTAGAAGAGAATAGAGCAAAGGTCTTCAAACTGGGCAAGTTTAAGACTTGTGGACTTCAATTCCCAGAATTCCTGACCTAACATGACTGGAGGAGGAATTCTGGGAGTTGAAGTCCACAAGTCTTAAAGCTGTCAAGTCTGAAGACCCCTGGAACAGAATAACAGAATTGGAAGGGGCCTTGGAGGTGATCTAGCCCAACCCCCTGCTTAGACAGGGAACCCTACACCACTTCAGACAAATGGTTATCCAATCTCTTCTTAAAAACTTCCAGTGTTGGAGCATTCACAACTTCTGGAGGCAAGTAGTTCCACTGATCAATTATTCTAACTGTCAGGAAATTCCTCCTTAGTTCTAAGTTGCTTCTCTCCTTGATTAGTTTCCACCCATTATTTCTTGTCCTGCCTTCAGGTGCTTGGGAGAACAGCTTGACTCTCTCTACTTTGTGGCAACCCCTTAGATATTGGAAGATTGCTATCATGTCTCCCCTAGTTCTTCTTTTCACCAAAATTTCTCTACTCTAGATGAGGTTCTGCAGTAAACCTTTTTTGGTGTGTGTGTGTGAAACCAGCTGAAATTTGCAATCCTCCTTCAACTGGGGAACGTACCAGAGTCCTGCCATAATTCTTTCTCTCCACCTATGTACATAATCAGCATTTTAATAATAACCGGGAGACTGGTAGCGTCTCTCCTAACTCACAAAAACTCACTGATGTGGCAGCTAGTAAAAGGGTTGGAGCATTCTCCTATCATGCCAGCACAGGTAGTCCTCAACTTACAACAGTTCACTTAGTGATTGCTCGAAGCTGATCGTTTGCATTCTTTTGCACCTCAGTGGTGCAAACAGGGGTGGAGCCATCTTGGAACTGTTGAAAGGACTATGTTGTAGATTGGAGAAGGCCATCTATGTCAAAACTGAACAGGCCTCCCTCAACAAAGCGGGAGGGATACAACATCACCAATCTCTAGTCTACAAAAAACATCCTTTCAACAGTTCCAAGGAGACTCCACACCCATTTGCACCACTCAGGTGACCCTGAGAACATGGATAAACCTCCAAGTGGCCTCAAGGACCCTTTAAAGGGAAGCAAATGACCAGCTGTCTGCAAGGAGTATCAATCCTTCCATTCCCCACCATCCAGTCAGAGCTGAAGAAGCTTCTTGGATGAGAAGTGAAACGTCTTCCAAGAAAAACCAGAAAGTCCAATTGTCCCTTGGGAAAAAAACACCTTTGGGACAACCATGACCTGGATGGCTGAGAATCTCCATAGATATGAGGCAGTGGCCTTCAATCTTCTGGGTACCAGGGACCAGTTCCGTGGAGAGAAGTTTTCCCATGAACCGAAGTGGGTGCGGTTTTGTGGGATACCGATGGAGTTTTGCTTTCTTGTGCGGCCCAGTTTCTGGCATGCCATGGCCCGGTACTGGTTCACAGACCGTGGATTGGGGACCCCTGCCATGAGAGCATCGTAATCTTCCACTGTCCTTTCTTCTAATATTCTTAAACACAGAGCATGCAAAATAATAGCAAGAGCACTTAGACTTATATACCGCTTCCCAGTGTTTTACAGCCCTCTCTAAGAGGTTTCCAGAGTCAGCCTATTGCCGCCAATAATCTGACTCCTCATTTTACCCACCTCGGAAGGATGGAAGGCTGAGTGAACCTTGAGCCAGTCAGGATTGAACTGCTGGCAGTGAACAGTGAGCTGGCCTGCAATACTGCACATTCTAACTACTGCACCACCACGGCTCATACAAGTAGTCCTCAACTTATGATCACAATGGAGCCTGCCCATTATGGTCATAAGTCACAACCATCATAAAGTGCGTCAGCCATATAACCAATTCCATTTTATGGCCGTTTTTGCCACGGTTGTTAAGAGAATCACCAGGATTGCTAAGCATATCTCCAGCCGTTAAGCAAATCCATTACTCGTTATGCCGAAAAACTACCCCTATCAGTAGTATCCTTCTCATCTTCTCTACTACCCCCATTGGTGCAAAACTCACTTCACAAATGTCTTACTTAAGAACATAAATTGCGGTCATACGTCGACTACCTGTATTACTAGTATCCTTCTCAATTTGTCTACCACCTCCCTGTTATTGGTATCATAGTGTAATTATTAATACTTGGTTGCTTTGCATTGTATATCCTGAGAATTTCTGCACCGGAGACCAAGTTTCTTGGGTGTCTAATCATGCTTGGCCAAATAAAGTATTCTAGGAGTTTGGGAAATGCTCAGGATCTGGGCTTTCCTCAGGTCTGGTGGGGCCTTCTTCCTTTTCTAACCTGACGCTGAATTTGTCCTTCACAGTCCATCTGCAAGGACCTGACGACGGAGTCCAAGCGCTGCAACTCCATGTTTTTGTTGTCCAGCTCTCTCCGCAGATTGTCTATGGTGATGCTGCTCCCCGTGTCTCGATCCCAGAGCCTCTTATTCTGCTCCTTTTCCAGATTCAGCTCCACGTCTTTCTTGTGGAGCTCAGCCTATAAGGCAAGGCAACCCATTAAGCAAGGCTTCATCGTCTCTGAATGTGGGGGAAAAATATAAAACCCCTTTAAATAAAGCCTGAAAGGTGTACAGGTAGGCCTCTGTAAGGTACAGGTAACCTTTCTGTTGCTAAATGAGACATTTGTTAAGTAAGTTTTGTCCCATTGTGCGTTGTTTCTCACCACTGTTGTTAAGTGGATCTGCCGTTGTTAAATTAGGCACACGGTTGCTGAGTCAATCTGCCATTGTAAAGTCCCAAAGGTGCTTTCCTTTTTTAAGAGGCAACTGGACTTTCTAGTTTTTCTTTGAAGAGGTTTCGCTTCTCATCTCAAAAGCTTCTTCAGCTTCTTGGATAAGAGAAGAAAGAGCCAAAGAAGCTTCTTGGATGAGAAGCGAAACTTCTTCAAAGAAAAACCAGGAAGTCCAGTGGCCTCTTGAAAAAAGCACCTTTGGGACAACCATGACCAGATAACGGAGAATCTCCACAGACTTCTGCCATTGTTAAATGAGTCACACGGTTGCTAAGTGAATCCGGCTTCCCCATTTTTCTTGTCAGAAGGTTGCAAAAAGCTGATCTCATGACCCCAAGACATTGCAACCGTCATAAATATGAATCCCTTGCCAAACGTCTGAATTTTGATCACATGACCATGGGGACTCTGATATGGTTGTAATGGTGAAAAACGGTCATAAGCCACTTTTTTCAGCGTCGTCATAACTGTCGTAAATGGAGGATAACCCTGTAATCCAGGAGCAGTCTATCCTAAGCAAATGAAACATTTTCACACTCAAGTTATGCATGGCCAATGAAATAAAGCTCAAAGGAAAAATTAGTATGCTTTACAATCTGCTAAGCAGACATATCTGAGGATCTTCCTAGTCTGGGAGGCAAAAAATGTTCAGCTGGTCACTCCAGAAACGTGGTGGTTTCTTGGGACTAGATCCAGAATGTCTTTTTTTCTCCTGAGAGTCCTCTTATCTCCAAAATGATGGTTCTGAAGCTACAAGCTCAGTGTGAGATTGAACTGAACTGCATTGCTTGAATTTTTATGCCTCTTTCCGTAGTGAAAATAACAATAAGCAATGGTTAGCAGCAGCAAAAAAGTGAGAATAGACGTTTTCAGCAGAAAACATGCAAGAGATGTAAAGATAACAGGTTCCTTTCTCTCTTGCTACTCATCTCTTTTACCATCTTCCTTTTCATGCCCCAAAACAGGCTTCTGCTTCAGACTGCTAGCTGACCTTTCTTTCTTTCTTTCTTTCTTTCTTTCTTTCTTTCTTTCTTTCTTTCTTTCTTTCTTTCTTTCTTTCTTTCTTTCTTTCTTTCTTTCTTTCTCTTCCTTCTTTGTCTTTCTCTTCCTTCTTTCCTTTTCTTTCTTTCTTCCTTCCTTCCTTCCTTCCTTCCTTTCTTTCTCTTCCTTTTTTCTTTCTTTCTTTCTTTTCCTTCCTTCCTTTTTATCTATCTATCTATCTATCTATCTATCTATCTATCTATCTATCTATCTATCTATCTATCTATCTATCCATCCATCCACCCATCCATCTATCATCTATTATCTATCTATTTTCCTTTCACATGAGTATCCAAACAATGGATTGAATAGAGCTAAGTCCTTGTCCCAAAATCACTTTATAAACTTGAAATATTCTTAATATTTTTCTCATTGGACCTAATGGCGTTTTTTTAACCCTTTACTGTGGTAGAAGAAATGTTCCCTATATGCATGAAAATGATATACAGTATATACACTGGTATACACACACACACACTATATATATATATATATATATATATATATATATGTATGCATGGATGGATGGATGGATGGATGGATGGATGGATGGATAGATGGATGGATGTGTATCTGTATCTGTATGTGTATATGTATCTGTATCTATATATCTGTATCTGTATCTGTATCTGTATCTGTATCTGTATCTCTATCTCTATCTCTATCTCTATCTCTATCTATCTATCTATCTATCTATCTATCTATCTATCTATCTATCTACCTGGTATTCAGCTCTGTTCGGGTATTTTCCCATGTTATTATAGTTGTGCTTTTCAAGTTGTAGCAACGTTTCAGCAGAATCTCATCTGCCATCATCAGGCTTCTGTGAAACGTTGCTACAACTTTAGAAGCACAACTATAATGACGTGGGAAAATACCCGAACAAAGCCGAATACTATATATATATATATATATGTGTGTGTGTGTGTGTGTGTGTGTGTGTGTGTGAGTGTGTGTGTGTTTGTGTGTGTGTGTGTGTGTGTGTGTGTGTTTTCTCAGGTTTTATGGGTACTTACATGTATGCTGAATGCCATATATATATATATATATATATATATATATGCATATATATATATATGCATACATATATAGATATTACACACGCACACATATACATACACATATAAAACATTGAACAATTAACACAAATAAGATTTATTTAACAACAGCCTCTATAGAGATAAGTAAAGTACTTAATTAGCTACATTGTACCAAGAGGTGCATGTAGATAAAGTTGCCTTTAGTGAGATGGGCATCATGCAAGTTTGATAAATAAATAAAAAATAAAATAAAAGTATAATCAAGAATATGTACTCCACGCACATATGCCAGGGAAGAAAGCAGTGGTGAAATGCTACCGGTTCGGCCCGGTTTGCCTGAGCCGATAGCAAAAATGGCTGCCAGTTAGACCAAAGCAGTAGTAAAAAAAAGCTCCGATGATCAGCTGAAAGAAAAGAAAAGTGAAGCATCGGTCCTCCTACTCAACCCTGCACTTTTCTGTTCTTTATTGTCTCAGCTGATTGGCGTGGCAGAGCCTCAGCTGGTGTTTGGGAAGCTGCAGGCGCTCGCAGTGTGTGATCACTGAACTGGTAGGGAAACTAATAGAATCCCACCACTGAAGGAAAGGCAGAAGGAAGCAACTCTAGACTCATAATCTCTTAAGCAACAAGCAGTGTGACAAAAGGGGGAGTGGGAGTAAATTTGCAACTCTTTACCTACACCCCACGGACACTTGATTGGTCGGTTGCGAAGGGCTCCAGAGTCAGTGCCTCTGAAGTGGAAAGTATGATTGTGTGACATTATCATGAAGATGCGTTTGGTCCTCTACTGTAAGATCTAATGACCTGAGCTCCTCGTAAAGTCATGGAATTTGACCGACTTAGCTCAATTATGAACCCCGAGATTTACAAAAGCCTTTTTTTTTAAAAAAATTGAGGCTGTGAGCTGTGTCAGATTCCTACCAACAATTGCTGAACCTCATCATCTAAGTTTCCAGATTCTTGGCTGTATTGATCCCTTTCAATCTGAGCGTCAGTCATCTCAGAGTGAACCAGGTGCAGCTGCTTCTCCAGATCTTCTATCTAAAGCATTAACACAAAAACACACTCAGAAATGACCCTCAGAGGGGGCACAGAATGCAGGTTCCTAAGAATCTCAGAGTTTTTATTTTTTTTACTTCACTTTGTAGCTTGGCTCAAGAAAGTGGGAATGCTTAGCTGGCTTTTGTTGAGCTGAAAAAGCTAAACCTGGCCAGATCTAGTTAAGAGCTGGCTAAGAGACCACCAGGAAAAATATCTTAGAAGGCAGCAAAGGAGAATTAAAAGGTAAAGGTTCCCCTCTCACATACGTGCTAGTCGTTTCCAGCTCTAGGGGGTGGTGCTTATCTCCGTTACAAAGCTGAAGGGGCAGCGCTGTCCGAAGACGTCTCCGTGGTCATGTGGCCAGCATGACTAAACACCGAAGGCGCATGGAATGCTGTTACCTTCCCACCAAAGTGGTCCCTATTTTTCTACTTGTACTTTTTACATGCTTTCAAACTGCTAGGTTGGCAGAAGCTGGGACAAGTCATGGGAGCTCACTCCGTGATGCGGCGCTAGGGATTTGAACCACCGAATTGCCGACCTTTCTGATTGACCGAGCCACCGAGCCACCACATCCATGATTGTCCACATCCATGAAGACATCACAAATCAAGTACCAACTTGGGAGTCTTTTTAACCTTCAACCTATAATTTTCACAATGTGTGGAATGCACCGACCAAAATGTTGGAATTCTGGAGTTTAACTTCATTCACCATCTTTAACAACATTTAATCCTTCCCGCTACGCTGGTAAAAGTAGACGAACGACCACAGTGAAGCCCAAAATTTGGGTTGCTAAGTGAGGCAGTCACTAAGAGAATTTTGCCCCATGTTATGACCTTTCTTGCCACCCTGGTGAAGTGAATCACTGCAGCTGTTGAAGTTAGTGACGTGGTTGTTAAGTGAATCCGGCTTCCCCATTGACTTTGCTTGTCAGAAGGTCGTAAAAGGGGAATCACGTGACTCTGGGACACTGGAACCGTCATAAGTGTGAGCCAGTTGCCAAGCGTCCAAATTTTGATCACGTGACCCTGGGGATGCTGCACATGTGAAAAAGCATCATAAGTCACTTTTTTCAGTGCCATTGTAAATGGAGAACTACCTGGACTAGAAGTGTGACAGCTTTGATTTTTTCAAGTTTCATTCAGGAGGCGGTAAATAATTCAATAATGCACCTCAGTACTCATCATCCTCTTTTAACGACCCCATAATCCCTTGTGGGGTGGAGTCTGGGCAACTGAATGGAGCTGAGTGTTGACTGGCCGGATGCCCTTCCTGTCGCCAGAGGTGGTATTCAGCAGGTTCTAATCAATTCTGGAGAATTGGTAGTGGAAATTTTGAATAGTTCGGAGAACCAGCAAATACCACCTCTGACTGGAGATTTTACAGTATCCTTCCCCGACCACACCCAACAAGCCACGCCCACAGAACCGGTAGTAAAAAAAAAAAATGAATCCCACCACTGCCTGTCACCAATGTGGAATTATATTCAGTAGTTACATTCTCATTGTGCCCAGAGAGAGAAAAATCTGCCTCTATCTACGATCGAACTCACAGCCTTCTGATTGTGAGTTGAGAGCTCCACCTCTAGGCCACCGCACCACTCAAATACACCTCTGTACTGCGGCCAAAAATTCTAGGTATCCACAACTAACATCAACCATACTACGTGTTGTCGTGCCCCTGGTGGAGACTGACTCTGAGGGAGGGGAGGAACAGCCCACAGAGAGTGGAAGTGTGGCTCCGGAGGTTGTGGAGGAGGCTGGGGAAGGGCAGAGGCCGGCTGGGCAGTCAGAGGAAGACCCAGGCCCATCCCCTCTCCATCCTAGGGCATGTAGGGAGGAAAGGATAAGAGAGAAACGTGAATGGTGTGGTCTATGGGGGAGGAAAGGGCCTTGATCCTCTTCATGGGCTGCAGTTGTGACAACTGAATAAGAGTTTGAACCTGCGTACTGGCAAATGCTGGAAACAAAGCATGTAAACATCTCTAGTGCATAGTTCCTCTCTGAGTTTGGCATCCTTCCCAGTGTGCGTTATCTGTGGACATCCTCCAGCCCTTATCTTGCCTGGTTTGTGTTGCTTTTTTCCTTCTTCGTGTAACTGTGTGGGAGTTTTTTTGTCTTCCATCAAAGATATTCGGAGCTTGGAAGCAAAGTGAAGGAATAAAGGGGGCTTCACCTGTTTTCTGTGACTGTGTTTGTTTTGTATCCCACCCTGGGTCATCACAGGTGCTCGTCCATGCACCAACACAAGGGTGTCCACTGAAGATGGTGTGATGGAAGTTGTGTCTGGTCACACACGAAAACCAGGTAGCGCTTCAATCACATTGCCATAGCTGCCATCTTGATTTTTTTTTTCCCCACCACAACCTGCAGATACCTTCATCTCAGTATAAACCAGCTCAGAAATAATGAGCAGATCAAAGGCTAATTAACAGAATTTTAACAGAACAAGGGACCTTGGAGGACTCTATAACCATTTCAGACAAATGGTTGTCCAATTTCTTGTTAAAAACCTCCAAACTACTGTAGTACTTATTAGAAACCTGTCAGACTAGTATTGTTCATGGTCTATCCGGGAATTTTGAGAAAAATACAGAAAGATTTCAATTCCAATAGTACATATAGTTGAAATAAATATGACAACAAATTAAGCCACCATTCTGTGCATGTCGGAAATCTTGGAGAAAGCTTATTGAACTAACCAGGGATTATTTCCGAGTAGGCATAGACCAGTAACTGAAATTTCTTCCGTCCAGTGTATCCGTGTAGTAGGGAAGCAGTAATAATTAACAATAATTATGCGGAATCCGGTGTGACTGAAGTTGGGTGGGCAATGCAGGGATGAGTTTCCCTCATTTTAAAATTCATAGTAGGATGACGTTATCACTATAAAGCCTGCCAGAAATGTCATAAAAGAAATGTGTTTAAGATCCGGGTTCTCTGGAATAGTCTAATCTTTGGGGCACCAGAGACTGGTTCTGTGGAGAGAAGTTTTTCCATGGATCGGAGGGGGTGTGGGTTCACATCAGAGGTGGTATCCAGCAGGTTCTGACCAGTTCTGGAGAACCGGTAGCGGAAATGTTGAGTAGTTCGGAGAACCGGTAGTGAAAATGTTGAGTAGTTTGGAATACCAACTCTGACTGGCCCCACCCCCATCTATTCTCTGCTTCCCAAGTCCCAGCTGATCAACTGGGACTTCTTTAGTTGCCCTGCACAGGAGAACAGAGCTGAAAAGCAGGTTATTGGGGTGGGGAGGGGAGATTTTGCAGTAATCTTCCCCCTGGAGTGGGGAGGGAATGGGGACTTTGCAGGATTCTTCCTCTGCCATGTCCACCAAGCCAAGTCACACCCACCAAGCCACGCCCACAGAACCGGTAGTAAAATATTTGAATCCCACCACTGGTTCACATGCTACCTGGATCCCACGGATGGGGCTTCGCTTGTTTGCACTGGGAGTTGGAACCCCGCTACACTAGAACTCTTCACCTAGCTAGGCCACCAAAATGGTAAGAAATAGTTGGCTGATGTTAAAGTCACAGAGTCTAGACTCAGTCTTTAGATGGCAGGTAGGGAAATAGACAGGGGTGGGCTTCAAACATTTTATCAAGGGGCTCTCTGCCCTAATAACTGGCCAGGTGGGCATGGCTAGGTGGTCATGGGACTGGGGTGTGGCCAACTTGACTTCGCTTCTTTGCCCTAATTACCTAAAAAAAGGTAATATACCAAAAAGTGGTTTATTATTTTGTGCATTTAATTTAATACTTAAATAAAAGACTGGGTGAAGCCAGGCTTAATAGCAGTGACTGTGAGAGGGATCTTAGTGGAGTTTCTGGTGAGTTACGTGATTCTTATTATTTGAGAATTAATCTCCTCGGAGGCTAATGGCTATATTATCTGATTTTTCTCAATCTCTCTGTCTCTCTCTCTCTCTGTGTCTCTCTCTCTCTCTCTCAAGAGCTGAATGGATTGTTTATCTAGCTTGCAACACTTTTACGAGGTGTGAAATGCCCTTGGCTGAACGCCCAGAAAGGAAAAAAGCCTCAAAAAAAGGTTTATTATTCTAGTCTTTCTGAGGTTATTGAGGGCAGCCTACCCCTGGACATAGAGCAGCTGTTAAAAGATTTCAGTTTACGCTACCAAGGAGTGCCTCAGGTGCTCTCTGGGATGAACCCCTCATCTTTCATTTTTAGAAAATATTCAGTCCTGGATGTATCTGTGTCTTGATATGACACATACAAGCTTCTTGAGAGGAAGAATTGCAAATGGTGAAACTCCGCAGGTTTTTGACAGAAGCGAAGCTGGAAATAATTTTACAAGATAGGAAGAGTGGTCCGGAAAGGGGAAAAAAAGGAAAAAAAAAAGAAAGACCAGCTACCAACAAAATGTCCAGTTTGGTTTCCTCAGGAAATTCAGAGCATCCCTGACTCTCATGGGCTTCTGGAAGGCCATTAAGAGTCGTCTTTTCTCCCTGGTGAACTCTGAAACCCCCACAGGTAGATCCCTTGAAATTTCAAATCAATTAGATTCAGAATCGAGCTGGAAGGGACCTTAGAGGTCTTCTAGCCGAACCCCCTGCTCAAGCATTTCAAACAAACGCTAAGCAACGCCTCGTAACTTGAGGGCAACTTGCACTGGTGATTTTTTTTTTTTACAGTGCCTCAGAATACAGACAGTCCTCAGCTTATGACTGAGCCCGGCATTTATGTCGCTAAGCGAGACAGTGGTTAAATGAATTTTGTCCCACTTTACGACCTTTCTAGTCCCAGTGGTTCAGTGAGTCGCTGTGGCCGTTACGTTAGTAAAAAGTTGGTATGGTGAATCCGGCTTCCCCGTTGGCTTTGCTTGCCAGGAGGTCACTAAAGAGGACGCTGCAATGGTCATAAATAGGAGCCCGTTGCCTGGCATCTGAATGTTGATCACGTGACCACAGGATGCTGCAACGGTCCTAAGTGTGAAAAACACACTTTTTTTCAGAGCCGTTGTAACTTTGAACGGTCACTAAATGAACTGTTGTAAGTTGAGGACTACCTGTGGTCAGGAAATGAGCTGTGTTTATAATCATCAGGGTGAATTTCGCCCACATTTCAAAGGTCACGAACCCTCTTACACTCACCTTATCCTGGGACATCCTCATGGCTTCCCGTAGCTCAGAGCGCAGTTGTGAAATCGTGCCTTCCAGCTGACTGATCTGGCGCAAATACAGAGATTTCTGATTTTTGGCTTGTTCTCTGAGAATAAAGAAAGGAAATCAAACCCAAATGGGAATCTAAAATATTCAGGAGCAGACCGCATGGTTATAAAGGTGAGAATGATGCCTGCAATCTAAGCAGACAAGGAGATGTGACAAATCACTGCCAGAAATCCAGTTATTATCCTCTTTTAACGACCCCATAATCCCTTGCAGGGAGGAGTCTAGGCAACTGAATGCAGCTGGCCGAGTGTTTTAATGGCCGGGTGCCCTTCCTGTCCCCAATACGGAGTTTTTGTTCAGCAGATATATTCTTGGTGTGCCCAGAGAGAGAAATATCGGCCTCTACCTAGGATCCTGATTGTGAGGCGAGAGCTCCACCTCCGGGCCACTGCACAGGGGTGGCGTTCAAATTTTTTAACAACCGATCCTGTGGCTGTGGCTATGTGAGCGTGACTAAGTGGGCATGACCATGTGACTGGGTGGGTGGGTTTTCTTTCTTTCTTTCTTTCTTTCTTTCTTTCTTTCTTTCTTTCTTTCTTTCTTTCTTTCTTTCCTTCCTTCCTTCCTTCCTTCCTTCCTTCCTTCCTTCCTTCCTTTCATTTTTGCAGCAAAACCCCCGCCCCCATTTTTTTGCCTCCTAGGCCTCAGGGAAGCCTGTTGGGGGGGTGTTTTTAGTCCCAGAAAGCTTCCCTGGGGCCCAGGAAGACAAAAAATGGGGCACAGGGCGGAGCAGGATTCCCTCCGTGTCCCCCAACCCCTCCATGCGCACCATTTTGCCTCTGAGGCCTCCGGGAAGCCTCCTGGGCGAAGCAGTCAGACAGCAATGGGGATCCTGGAACAGCTGATCATCGGAACAGCTGATCGTTGGGAGGAGAGAAAAAAGAAATACCTTAATACTGGGCGGGGGAGGATACAGTCAGCGATGTTGTGAATGCGCGATAAGGACTGACTGGGAGGGGAGGGGCAGAGAGGGGCGGGGCCAGCCAGGGACATGATTTGCTAGCTCTCCAAACTGTGCAGAATTGTAACAACCGGTTCTATAAAACCGTTCCAAACCGGTAGAATTCCACTCCCCTGCCACCGCAACCACTCCTGCAGTTTTGCAGTTATGGCAAATAAATATTGTACGTGCAGTTTGAAGAGCTTGATAAATGGTTGCGGGGGCGGGGGAAGGAAACAGGTATGTCCATTCATGCAGGCCGTTGCGCCTTGCGCCTTCTATGCCTCCGAGGTCCAGGACTTCGGGACAAAGACCCTGAAGGGAGGTCACCATGCTGGGCTTAAGGCTTTCTCTTTCATTCTTTGGCTGGGATGCCTGAAAGAAGAGTTCCGATGGCCAGACTGGGTGTCTTACATTCTCAGCTGAATGTCTGTGGAGATTGTCAATCATCCCGGTGACGATTGTCCCCAAGGTGCTTCCCCCATCCCCCACCCACCCCAAAGGGCAAGTGGATTTTGCCTTTGAGATATGTTTGAAGAAGCTTGTTGGATGAGAAGAGAAAGGTTTTCAAAGGAGACAAAACAAGGACGTTCAGTTGCCCTTTGGAATAAGCAACTTTGGGGCATTTGCTTCAGAGATGGGTATTCAGCCGGTTCTGACCAGTTCTGGAGAACCGGTAGCGGAAATTTTGAGTAGTTTGGAGAACCGGCAAATCCCACCTCTGACTGGTCCCGCCAACCCCATCTATCCTCTGCCTCCCATTGAGTCCCAGCTGATTGTCTGGATCTTCTTTGGTTGTCCTGTACAAGAGAACGGAGCTGGAAAGCAGGTTAGTGGGGGTGGGGAGGGAGTGGAGATTTTTGCAGTAACCTCTCCCTGCCACGCCCACCAAGCCACGCCCACAGAACCGGTAGTAAAAATAACTTTGAATCCCACCATTGATTTGCTTTAGATGTGCTGGCTGGGAAATTCTGGGAGTTGAACTCGGCAGGTCTTAAAGTGGCCAAGTTTCATAAAACTCTGCTCGGGAACATTTGGTGGGTTGCCCCTTTGGAAGTGTTTTACGTACTGAATGATTTCCATCTGGCTTTGAATGTTGCTGGCGTGGCTGTGGGAAGCCTTCGCTGCCTCCCTCAGTACTTCCAAATCCTGCTCATGTTCACCGATCAGCCTCTCAATACTGTTATTAAAACAAAATGAACACGAAAATGACCATAAGGTAATAGCGATAAAGCACCTGCGGTCTAATGCGCCGATTACCTCTCCCTGTGCTTTAGCAGGATCAAGTTAGAAATCTAGGATAAAACACGGCAAATAGGAAAAGATTTTTGCCATGAGAAGATACACAGGTAGTCCTCGACTTACAATGGTTCATTTAGTGACCGGTCGACGCTGAAAAATGTGACTTATGACTGTTTTTTAATCGTTGCCCCCTTTGCAGTATCCCCAGGATCATGTGACCAAAGTTCAGGCGCTCGGCAACTGGGTCACATTTATGATGATCGCAATGTCCCAGGGTCGTGTCGATCCCCTTTTGCGACCTTCGGACAAGCGAAGTCAATGGGGAAGCCAGACGGAGATCGAGGGGGGAGGGCGGCTTCATTGGCTTGGGAGGAAAATGGGGAGGAGCAAGCCCAGTCAGGCCGGGCCCTTTCGAGATTGGGACAGCTTGTAAGCAGGGAGGAAGAGGGACAGGATGACCAACAGAGGCTAAGCAGCGAACATGAGAGACAGAGCTCAGGCGATGAGCAAGGACCACCCGCTCCTGATCTATGAGCACGGAGAGTGGAGAGAAGGGGAGAACAGCACAGACTGACCCGGCTGCTTGTAGGGAGAGCACTCCACCCCTCTTCACAAGGCACCCGGAGACAGAGACTTAAGGAGACGCTGCGAGGAGAGGCATTTGTCGGGAACGAATGCTGAATTCCAGGAGTGTTGAGTGCCAACGTTGGAACTTTCTTGGATTCCTTGCATTCTTGCTGGATTTCTTGCTTTGCAGCCGTGGTGCTCACAGCATCGGGGCGGACTACTTGCAGCCAGAGGCTGTTGAGGCATGTGTGTCTGTGTGTGTGTGTGAGAGAGAGAGAGATCACTTTGTTCTGGGACTTGCCAGAAAGGTGGGAGCATTTGGAGAAATTTGGAGCAATATAAAGGGGTGGTTTGAACTGCCAGCTGCCTGTGTGACCTCTGTGCCGTGCCCTGGGTCATCACACTGCCTTTCTTGGCAATCCTACTTTTCCTCCCCCATCGTGGTGGTAAGTCGAGGACCATCTGTAACCTGCTGTGGGAACTTTCTTGGTGAGTGACAGGAAAGTGATAGGAAATACATTCAAAACGAAGAAACCGGAAACGGCATACCTGTCCTGATGCTGCTGGAGCAAAATTTCAGTTTTCGACTGTGATTCTCTCTGCATCATATCCATTTGCTCTTCCAGCTGATAAAAATGTCACAAGTTACGGATAATTAAAATGTATTTTAATACAAGCAACTATATGGCGTAAATGACAAAGACTTTTCCTCAGCACTCAGAGGGCTGTGGCCCGTTTGTGAAACGTGGATGCTGAGACAGATAAGAGGAGTAGCCTCACGTTTGTTGAGTATCTGTTTTTACACTTACACTGACAATCATTTTCATTCTGCCTCAATCAATATTTACTTCCTCCTCTTGCCAGGGCTGATAACGTGTTTTCTGAGGAATTCCATCTACATTTCCATAAGATAGCATTAGATGGTCCCTCACTCCTGTTTTCTCTGACTACGGGTGGTCCTCTGCTTACAACAGTTCATTTAGTGACCGTTTTAAGTTACAACGGCATTGGAAAAAGTGACTTATGATCATTTTTCACACTTATGACCAGTGGTGGGATTCAACCGGTTTAACAACCGGTTCAAACGCACACATGCAGCATTTGAAAAGCTCCAATTTTTAGCTTTAATATTTCCCTTCCACTGCAGCCCCAGTGAGCAAAACAGCTGAGGTGCAGCAAAACTGCTATACCGCGTGAATCAGCTGAGCTGCAAAACACAGAAATAAAGGACAGACTAGGGCAGGGGCGAGTGGGCAGGGCCAAATGAACGCCGGAGCTACTGGTTTGCCTGAACTGGGCCGAACTGGTAGAATCCCACCCTTGCTTATGACCAGAGGTGGTATTCAGCAGGTTCTGACCAGTTCTGGAGAACCGGTAGCGGAAATTTTGAGTGCCGGCAAATATCATCTCTGACTGGCCCCGCCCCCTCTATTCTCTGCCTCCCATTGAGTCCCAGCTGATTGGCTGGCTCTTCTTTCGTTGCCCTGCACAGGAAAACAGAGCTGGAAAGCAGGTTAGTGGGGTGGGGAGGGAATGGGGATTTTACAGTATCCTTCCCCTTCACCCACCAAGCCACACCCGCCAAACCAAACCATGCCCACCGAGCCACGCCCACAGGACTGGTAGTAAAAAAAAATTGAATCCCACCACTGCTTACAACCATTGCAATGTCCCTATGGTCATGTGATCAAAATTCAGATGCTTGGAAATTGACTCCTCTTTATGATGGTTGCAATGTCCGGGGTGTGTGTGTGTCATGCGATCCCCTTTTGCAACCTTCCGACAAGCAAAGTCCATGTGGGAAGCTGGATTCACTTCACAACCATATTCCTAACTTAACGACGGCGGTGGTGAATTCACTTAACAAGTGTCTTGCTTAGCAGCAGAAACGTTGGGCTCAATCTGGTCATAAACTAAGGGAAGTTTCCCAGCAACAAAGGTCATAAAATGGGGCAAATAATTCACTTCACCACTGTCTCGCCCAGCAGTGGTGGGATTCACATGTTTTTACCACCGATTCTGTGGGCGTGGCTTGGTGGGCGTGGGCGGGGAAGGATACTGTAAAATCTCCAGTCAGAGGCGGTATTTGCCGGTTCTCCGAACTACTCAAAATTTCCGCTACCGGTTTTCCAGAACGGGTCAGAACCTGCTGAATACCACCTCTGTCACCCAACAACATAAACATTGGGTTCAGTTGTGATCGTAAGTCGATGCGCTACCTGTTCATTTCCAAATTTGGGGTGAAGATAAGCAACTTAAGAGGGGGGGAAAAAATCACGTACTGGGACAAACTTGGATTTCAAACGCAACACCTCCGTTTCAAAGTCCTGGAGAATCCTGGCGAAAGCAGCGGGCAGGTAGGAGATGCGGAGACTGGCAACACTTTCGTATCCATACGTCTTCCGGTCTGGACCCCCTTCGTAGTGCAGGAGAAGATTGCGGAGCTGTTCAAACACCTCATCGTGGCCCTGGACCAATTTTTTCAGATAATCAATCTGGCTACTGGATTCCTTTATCATTTCCTCCTGAAGCAGGCTGGCCGCCTGCAACTCCTCCACCGTGGCCCTCAGCCTGCTGTTGTGATCTTCTTGCGACTGGGATTCCTTTCGTCTGTTGGTCAGGAAAGAATCCAACCCTCCCCCCAAAAAAAGAGTGAAGAGAAGAAAAACAAAGACGATCAGAGGGCAATATAATAGTAAATATAAAATAATGGTCGTGATATCTTATAATTGATTATTATGGAAGGAATTACAGCATCATGTAAGTTAGTATTTGCAAAAAATTGAGATTTGCTTGAAAAGGACGATGTGAACTTGCAACTAAAGTCTAAGGATGATGTGTAATGAAAACATAACATGATATGGGAAGTTGATTAGTATAATATGAATATAAATCTAAATCTAAGAGGGAAAGACGATAGATATTGTGCACAAGAGATATGGACCAACCGACACACTGTATAATTGAAAGAAGATTTTATTTGTTGTTTTGAGTTTATGTTTGTTTATGTTTGTTGTTAAAACATAAAAAAAACTTTTTACAAAAAGAAAAGATGACCAGAGGATTGGAGGTTAAAACTTACAAAGAACGTTTGAATTGAGTATGTCTTGTTTAATGAAAAGGAGGATTAAGGGAGACATGATAGCAGTGTTCCAGTATCTCAGGGGCTGCCCCAAAGAAGAGGGAGTCAAGCTAGTCTCCAAAGCACCCGAGGGAAGGACAAGAAGCAGTGGGTGGAAACTAATCCAGGAGAGAAGCAACCTAGAACTAAGGAGGAATTTCCTAACAGTGAGCACAATAAACCATTGGAGTGACTTGCCTCCAAAAATTGTGGGTGCTCCATCACTGGAGGTTTTTAAGAAGAGACAACCATTTGTCTGAAATACCACAGAGTTTCTGCTTGAGCAGGGGTTTGGGTAGTGAACCTCTAAGGTTCCTTCCAACTCTGTGATAGCAATAGTAGTTAGATTTATATATTGCTTCACAGTCCTCTCTAAGCGGTTTACAGAATCAGCCTCTTGTCCCCAACAATCTGGCTACCTCAGAAGGATGGAAGTCTGAGTGAACCTGGAGCCTGGTGAGATCCGAACTATCAAATACTGCATTCAGCCAGCAGTCAGCAGAAGTAGCCTGCAGTACTGCACTCTAACCACGGCGCCACTATGCCAGCTCTTAGCCTTATATACCGCTCTATAGCGCTTTACAGATCGGTTTACAGTGTCAGCATATTGACCTCAACAATCTGGGTCCTCATTTTATCAACTTTGGAAGGATGGAGGGCTGAGTCCACCCAGAGCCACAACAGGATCGAACTCCTGGCTGTGGGCAAAATTAGCCTGCAATACTGCACTCTAACCACTGCGCCACCACGGCTCTGTTATTCTGTTATTCAATCCAAGTTCAAGAGCTATAAGCGATTCCACGAAAAGCTCCCTACAACCTTCTCACAAGAAAAACTCAGCCAGCAGCCACTGCCTTTGGGATATTTCATATTCTTGACTCTTGACGAATGTATCTTTTCCTTCATGTACCCTGAGAGCATTTGCACCAAGACAAATTCCTTGTGTGTCCAGTCACACTTGGCCAATAAAGAATTCTATTCTATTCTATTCTATTCTATTCTATCCTGTCCCGTTCCATATCATCTCTTGTCTTCTCTTGTCTTGTCTTCTCTTCTCTTCTCTTCCATTCCATTCCATTCCATCCTATCCTATCCTATCCCATTCCATATCATCTATATTCTATTCTATTCTATTCTATTCTATTCTATTCTATCCTGTCCCATTCCATATCATCTCTTCTCTTCTCTTCTCTTCTCTTCTCTTCCATTCCATTCCATTCCATTCCATTCCATCCTATCCTATCCTATCCCATTCCATATCATCTATTCTATTCTATTCTATTCTATTCTATTCTATTCTATTCTATTCTATTCTATTCTATTCTATTCTATTCTATTCTATTCTATTCTGTCCTGTTCCATATCATCTCTTCTCTTCTCTTCTCTTCTCTTCTCTTCTCTTCTCTTCTCTTCTCTTCTCTTCCCTTCTCTTCTCTTCCCTTCCCTTCCCTTCCCTTCCCTTCCCTTCCATCTCATCCCATCCCATCCCATCCCATCCTATCCCATTCCATATCTTCTGTTCTATTCTATTCTATTCTATTCTATTCTATTCTATTCTATTCTATTCTATTCTATTCTATTCTATTCCATTCCATTCCATTCCATTCCATTCCACAAGGATAAGGAGAAGCCCTGCCATTGCTATTGTATTTATTGCTCCCTGTCTGGGAAGATGAGTATCAAGACTGATTCGAACCTTCGCCTACATTCTGCTTCGCTTGCAGCTTGACAAAGGTGGGGGTTGATTCGAATGCAAGGGTGGGGGGGAATGGCCTCCGAGCATCATTGGTTCCTGGGAGACATTGATCCCCCCCTCAAGGACAACCCGAGTAGCTGTCCCAGGATGTGGCCAGCCAGTTCCCATAACCAAATGAACTGAAGAGATTGGTGGACATAATGGACTATGGGGAAAGGGAAAGGGAGAATGAATTATGCTTGCTTTTGCGTGGGAAATCCAGAGCTGGTTTTGCTTCTTCTGTGCCAATGTGGTTTATTCAGTAAAATAATGTCCCAGGAGTTTCTTTTTCTGAATTCCCCAACTGGACAGTGAATTAGAAAGAAAGACTCAACTGGCTTTGAAATTGTTTCCTACTGAAATCATTTTGGAGCCAACTCAGAAAAAGTAATCACCAAGAAAGATTGACCTGGGAATGGTGACTCTGATCGGTTTAGGCCAGGGGTCCCAAACACAATTTACCTGGGGGTCGCTGGAGGCAGAGTCTGGGTGAGGCTGGGCCGCATAATATTATACTTTATATTATACTTTATATTTATATTATACACTAATATTATACTTTCATATCATGGTGGGGGCCACAGGATATCGTCCTGAGGGCCGCAATTGGCCCACGGGCCGCGAGAATGAGACCTCTGGATTAGGCTATGAGGAGACTGACCTTAATTCACTAAGGGATTCTTTATCTCTCATCGCGTTTTCCAGACTCGTCTGCAGCTCAATAATTGATTGCCGTAAAGCGAATTTCTGTTGCTCGTGTTGTTCTGTATTCTACAGGAGATGAAATAAGATAATTAAATAAATGCTGGGAGAAAGGGACAGAGGAAACCGCAGAGAGAGAGAGAAGCAGGAGAGAGATTTTTCTGGAACAAAAGCAACGGAGAGAAAGTATTCCTTAGGAAACTAATTGACTTGGAGCTTTCCTGCTACAGGTAGTCCTTGACTTGCAACCATTTGTTTAGTGACTGAAGTTACAACGGCACTGAAATAAGTGACATGACCTGTTGGACCTGACACCACTTAAATCTCTAATTAGAAACGATCCTTGACTCCATTTGTTGAGAAAGATACAATCATGTGCAGAGATCATGTGCATTGCAATATTGCAAAGCCAAAACTGAGAATCACGCACCAAAATCCCTGAACAGGTTGTTAAGTGAATCTAGCTTCCCCAATGATTTTGCTTGTCAGAAGGTTGCAAAAGGAGATTTATATGAATCCGGGACACCGCAAATGTCATAAATACTTATCTGTTGCCAACCGTCTGAATTTTGATCACATGACCTTGAGGATGTTGCCATGGCCGTAAGTGTGAAAACAGGTCGTAAGTGCCATGCTTTTGAGTGCCACCTTAATTTTGAATGGTCACTAAATGAATGGTGGTAAGCTGAATATTAACTGTGCAGGGAATTGTACAGAGTTGCCCCGAAAAGAGCTAAATGAGCAGCCTTTCATAAATTTAATAAACAAATAAAGTTTAAAAAATAAAATAAAATTCAGGACAAACTTGATACTTACATCGCTTAGTTTCTTCTGCAAGTCTCTCACTTGCTGTCCATATTCTTCCAGGATGTTCTCCACCTGGTCTTTCCCAGAAAAGCTAACTGATTTTTTCGGGCTCCTGATCTCCGAGTCATATTTGGAAGAAACTGTCTTCGGAGGACTACTACTGTGTGAACTAGGAATAGCGTAGGAGGTGGCATCCAGGACTGTACTGTGGTGCTTGTTTAAACTGGATGATGATTTTGGGCTGGTCATCACGGGAACCCCTAAAACACACAGATGGACCAAGAATTAGACAGTAACTGAAGAAAACACAGAATGATATAATGGTGGGAGAAATGGTCATCTCTATCAAATTCATATTAACTATTTTTATATTTTCTCTTTTTTATATTATTCGGTACACCACTCAGAGTCTGTTCTGACCTCAGCCTTCCCCAACAGCACGAAGCTGAGTCCTCGTCCCAATAAACCCCTTTTATTTGATTTATAATGAATTTCCTCTCCAACAAAGTCCTGGCCAACAGTCTTTCACAATAGTTCCCAATTACAGACCTTTAATCAGGCATGGAGAGTTGACAGGCCGGTATCTTTCAGATGCCGCAATACTTGGGAAGCATGCCGGAATGAATTAATTGTCTCCTGCAAAGTCCCATTCCCCTTTCGCTCCTCTTTTATTCCTTATGGGAGGGGCCATTCACCATCCACCTGTTGTGGTTAGCTGGCTGCAGGTGCAAACGGCTGAGGAGAGCGAGGACTCAGATGAGGGGCCAGGACCATTAGGGAGTGGACTGCTGCCTTCAGAGATTGTGGGGGCTGGCAGCAGTGGTGAGGAGGTTCCCGAGGAGCCTGTACCAAGTACGCCTGCATGCAGGGTTGCTCATAGAAAAGAGCAGTTACAACAGCATGGGCGACTCGGGAGTAAGGCTGCATGGTAATGGCCTCTCCTTCAAGAAGATAAAAGCCAGCTGTGAAACGAACGTTCTTTGCAGAAGGCAAAGACGTTTTGAAACTCCAGCCTCGTGGATATTCCAGTATCCTGAGTTTGTATTTGAAGATTCTTATTTTGCACATTATTTCTTGTCTGTTATCTTTTGGCAAGTCTCCCACAGTTTTGCAAGGCTTGTGCTTATCACAGCTAATTATTTTGTAAAAGCATTATAAGGTTTCTGTTCTCTTTGGATTGTGTTTGATTTGTTGGAAAATGGCGTCACCTGTGCCTTTACTCCCAAGTCAGCCTTTGTTCCTCAGCTGTTCCCTTCTTCTGGCAACTCTGTGCATGCGCACACTGGGAACAGGCTCCAGCTGTTCTTCTGCCTTACTAATGTCCAACTTTGAAGCCAGCTGATAACTGTCAGATGGCCCTGGCCCCATCTCTGCCTCCAATGCAGAGCACTCATCAGAGCTTTCCCCAGACTCCAGGACTGGCTCATGTTCCTCCCAAACCTCCTCACTGTCCGAATCTGCAGCCAGTTCCGCTGGGTGCTGTCAGGCCACAACAGTGTCGCTCCAACAGTCAGATAGGCTGCATATAAATTTAATGAAGAAATGAAAAATAAAAGTGATTGCTTATGTCTCTAATCAGCAGTCACAACCATGACACCTGATAAGATAGGGGATAACTGCAGGGGTGGGATTCAAATTTTTTAACAACCGGTTCTGTGGGCGTGGCTTAGTTGGTGGGCATGGCTTGATAGTCATATTGGCTGGGCGTGGCCAACTCAATATCACTCACATCGAGGCATGCATCTCCTTCCCTGGCCTCTCATGACTGTGGGGATGCTGCAACAGTTGTGAGTGTGAAAAATAGTCATAAGTCACTTCTTTCAGTGCCATTGTAACTTTGAATGGTCACTCCACACAAGCAAAGTACCAGCAAAGGAGGGGGAAAAAACTCAAGAGAAGTTCCTGAGACAGGAAGTCCAGTCCTGCCAAGAATGTGATAAGGGTTAACAGAGAGGCAGTTTCTGTAAGCAACACCAGAATGTTTCCTTCCTACCTTCCTTACAGGATTAGGCCAGTAATTTCTCCTAACAACCGGTTCTCCGAACTGCTTAGAATGTTAACAACCGGTTCTAGTCAATAGGTGCGAACCGGTAGAATCCCACCCCTGGATAACTGCTCATAACAGCTTCCTTACATTCATGTGCGCATACACACACACAATGTTAAGGTTTTTGCCTTTTTGCCAAAATGAGGAATTAACACTTCTCAGTGAGATTCTCAGAACCGTAACCCATAGCAACTAATAAAGCAGCATAAAACTGCATTGTTCAGTAACATTGTTCCATTAAAGTAATTTATAGGGAGTCCTTGTTTAGGGACCACCATTGGAAATGGTCACCAAGTAGGAAATTACTTGACCACAATTGTGTTTTCCTTTTCCTCCCTCTTCTGCTTTTGAGAATGCTGCCGGACTGCTCAGCAAAATACCAAAACTTACTTAGCAGCCCAGTATATACTGTATGTATGCAAATAAAATAATGTTTGTACTTTCAAAATGATTTGGTTGCTTTAGGTGAGCCAGGTTTAGGCCTCGGCGATCTGAAAATGTTTTCTGTCCATCTGCAGAAAAAAGGCCAGCTATAATTTGCGTACGTGCTAATTAAACATACCTGTGGCAAGGAAAGGAGAAGACTTTCCTTCCCGACGTCCAGTGGATTCTGAAGAGAACTTGGTGGCTTCTTCCTGGAGTTTCAAGGTTTCTTGTGATTTTTTCTTCAATGCTTCCCTGTGCAATTCAGTGGTAAATCGTAAATGGAATCTGTGCTGGATTCTAACACTATGCATTCTTCAGAATAGATTGAAAGGAGCTACTTTGGACTCCTACTAGCATGATACTTCTTTATGGTAGAATGAGGACCCAGATTTTGGGGGCAAGAGGCTACTCTGTAAACTGCTTAGAGAGGGCTGTAAAGCACTGTGAAGTGGTATATAAGTCTACTAGCTAGGTACCTGTGCTTCGCTATGAAACTATGTGATTGGGCTTAGTTTTTTGGGAGGAAAATAAGGAGAATTTTTTTTTGCCTCTGGCTACCAGTATCCATCGGTATTCATCTGACTAGCGTCCTGTCAGTGTGTGAGAGAGTTGAGGGTTGTTTGGAAACTGAAACATGGAAACTAAAACAGTATTTGTTGTGTGAGCAAGGAGAGAGCAAGGAGCCTGGGTGTGGCTTAGCTCAACTGTCCTGTACTAAAGTTGCTTGGTGCTGTGAAATTAAAACTGAAACTGCTTTCTTCTGCTTGTGTTTTGCATTTGGAGCAGATTTCTTTTCAAGTGGGGAGGTGGAGTAGAACTCCTTAGCATCAGATCCTTTCTTAGTGAGCGCCTAGAAGCCAAGAGGAACATACATGCCAAATTTCAAGTTTGTAGGCTTTACGGTTCTGGAGATTTTGTGATGATGCATGAGTGGTATTTCACTTTTATATATATAAAAGATTATTACTCCTTATTAAAGCAACTGTGTTTTTTTTCCAGAACGTCTGCATAAGACTAGGAAAAAGAATCGTGACTGTTTTGTGTTAAAAGACACAGCTGCTTTAATGGTTTGACTTATTGAAGCAACTACATCCTTTTTTAAACACATAGAAGTTTAAGAATGAATGAGGCAGCTGCTTTAATGAGCAGCAGAGAGGTGCTATGTTCATGCAAATTCCAATTCTGAATGAATCCTTCTGAATAGTTTTCAAAATAGGTACCGCCCTACTATATTGTTAACACATTTCTTAAATGTAAAGTGAAAGTGAAAAGCACCAATGCCTTTCAAATTTAAAGATGTCCAGAGGTTTCTTATTATTCAGAGAAATGCTAACACTCAGAGAAAATATTTTATTATTATGATATCCCACCTATAATGGTAAAATGTTGAACAAAACGTTAATTGCAAATCATAATTGAAAGATCTGTAATAGTGTAAAAGCAGGTACTACCTTAGCTCATTAATATTCTTACTCATTCTTGTAAAACCTGCAAAAAAAACAATTATTTTATTGCAACACTATAAATCAGGTTCATAAATGTTTTGACAAATCATGTCACTAAAAAGACATTACGCGATTTATATTAGATTGTTGCTGAGAGATGGCTATAAAGTACTATAAGCAGTATATAAGTCTAAGTGCTACAGCTATTAACAAATATTTTGCTTAGCAACATAAATTTTGGGCTCAATTGTGGTCATAAGTTGAGGATTACTTGTATGGGAAAATAGACAAGAGCTTCCCAGACCTATCCTCCAGGATCTAAGATCTGACACAGAAATTTAACTTGACTTAATTATAATAGATTTTTTTCATTCCTGCTGGGGTGCAAATGGAAGTATACACAGATTTTTAAAAACAGGTCTGCTCACTGAAAACTAGCATCTTGCACAAAAGCAAAGCTAGAACAATATTTTTCAACTTTGGCAACTTTAAAGTTGTGTGGATTTCAACTCCCGTGATCAACATTCAGACACTTAGCAACTGACTCTTATTGATGACGGTTGCAATGTCCCTGGGTCCTGGGTCGCATGATTCCCTTTGGCAACCCTCGGACAAGCATAGTCCATGGGGAAACTGGATTCACTTAACAACGGTGTTACTCATTTAACAGCTGCAGGGATTCACTTAACAAATGTGGCAAGAAAAGTCGTAAAATTGGGCAAAACTCAACAAATTTCTTGCTTCGCAAGCTAAATTTTGGGCTCAGTTGTGGTTCATAAATTGAGGACTGCCTGTGTAACACACATACACACAGCAAATTGCAAATATTCAGAACGACTACAACCCTGTTGCCTCAGTGCAGCCATGGCTGTTTAACAGAGGAAGGAGATGTAAATGGCTAAATAAGAACGGATCTCCAAATGCTATTTAATCAGCTCTTGATAGAATAGCAGAATCAAGTCCCTTATTTGTATTCATTGTAGTTAATGCAGTCATCCAAGTTAATTCAATGGAGCTGGTGACAGTCTAATACAGGGGAACAAATCAAATCATTTTGGGGATGGTAAGAACCTCATACATCTTCAGAGCTATCATCTGTGTAATTATATTATATTGTGCAGTACTTTAAGTATTCCAAGAACACACATTAAATAGCTAAGAGTTTCTGATGTGACTATATCCTGGAGCCTGGCTGGCTGCTTCAATCAAGAGCGATGGCTTATTATTATTATGTAAGGTAGGTAAATGTATAAAAGATTAGTCTTTTGTCTTCCCTTTCAATTTTGATGGGCTTGACCTGGCTTTTGATCTGCCCATAAAATTACTAGGAAGAAGGAAAAATAATGAAACCTGGGAGCTACAAATAGAAAAAATGGGCTTTGCAGTACAGATGTGTTAAGGAGATTGTGTTAGTATAATTCACTTCTCTTACGTTCAGTGGAGTTTGAATGTTTTGGAGGAGATTTGATTAAAAATAAGGCTGGTTTTGCAAAACTGGTGTCAAACCATAATGCATTCTTCATTCACTACAAGATGGGTGGTAAATAAATTAAATAAACTAACAAAATGCTTTCCTAAAAATGGACTTCACAATCTCAAAAACAATACACGCAAATAACATTCTCAAGAATCATATTTCTCTTACACCAGATTCCATAAAAAGTAAATGAAGGGGCTCCTAAATCATACAGGGAGAGAAAATGGTTATATTATATAATTAACATCTCTAAAGATTAGGATTTTTTGCCAGAACCTGCACAACTGCATAACTGTGAAAAGGTCTTCCAATTTACTTCAAACCAAGAACAGATCTGATTTTGATCTAAGGTTGTCTCCTAATATATTTAACACCCCTCACATCCCGGACATAAACTGTTTCAACTCCTATCCTCAAAATGATGCTATAGAGCACTGCACACACCAGAACAACTAGACACAAGGACAGTTCTTCCCAAATGCCATCACTCTGCTAAACAACTAATTCCCTCAACACTGTCCAACTATTTACAAAGTCTGCATTACTATTACTATTAATCTTCTCATCACTCCTTATTGCACATCCCTTCCCACTTGTGACTGTATGACTGTAAGTTTGTTGCTTGTATCATTATGATATATATTGACTGCTTCCTAGTATGATTTGATTGCTTATGGTACCCTATGACTATTAATAAGTGTTGTACCTGATGATTCTTGACTCTCGATGAATGTATCTTTTCTTTTATGTACATTGAGAGCTTTTGCACCAAGACAAATTTCTTGTGTGTCCAATCACACTTGGCCAATAAAGAATTCTATTCTATTCTATTCTATCTATTCTATTCTAAATATAAAGCCATTTGGTTCAATCATATCTTAAAAGATGCGCCTTAATTTTTCCAATTGCATAAACACACAGTAGTCCTCAACTTATAACCGTTTATTTAGTGGCCATTCGAAGTTACAACGGCACTGAAAAAAGGGAGCTATGATTATTATTCACACAACTATTGCAGCATCCCCATGGTCCTGTGATCAGAGAAATGAATCCCAAAGGACTACAGGTAAATCTCAGAAATATTGTGGGTTATTTATTTATTCATTAAATTTATTTGCCACCCATCTCATCCCAAGGCAGCTTACAACATTCAGGCCCAGATCATCAAAATAAAGCAAATATTGTAACAATGCAAATCACACAAAATATTGGGACTTCCCAATGCATATAAATACTATTTACCCTATGCTCTAATCAATTAGCAATAGCACTTAGACCTATAAACCCCTCCAGGGTGCTTTATAGCATTCTCTGAGCGGTTTACAACATCAGCATTTTGTCCACGACAGTCTGGCTCCTCATTTTACTGACCTCGGAAGGATGGAAGGCTGAGCCCCATCAGGATCAAACTGCTGACAGTGAGCAGAGTCAGCCTTCAATCCTGCATTCTAACCACTGCACCACCACGGCAATTAAGTGTGCTATAGGTAAAGGTTCTCCTCGCACATATGTGCTAGTTGTTACTTTCCCACCAAAGTGGTCCCTATTTTCCTACTTGCATTTTTTACATGTGTTCAAACTGCTAGGTTGGCAGAAGCTGGAGCAAGTAACGGGAGCTCACTCCGTTACGCGGCATCAGGGATTCGAACTGCCGAACTGCCGACCTTTCTGATCGACAAGCTCAGTGTCTTATCCACTGAGCCACCGTGTCCCCAAGTGTGCTATGGCACTTATGTCTAAAAAGACAATGTAAATGCCTTAATTAAATAACATGTAGTGCTAAAAAAGTGCTAACCATCATCTGAGTTTTCAACAAATTGCAATCTTTTTGCTGGCAGAGGGTCTCTGAAGCACAAGGAAGCAAAGCATGATAAAATGAGGTATGCCATCACTGGAAATTTACAAGAATTCCTTACACTCTTAAGCATCTCTGTGTTATAGCAGAACAATCATTAACCATTAAATTTTCAAGCAATCCTTTAATCATTAATACAGCAGCGTGCAATAGAAACACGAAGTTTGCCTTTTTTCCTAGCTTATGTTCATATATATATATATATATATATATATATATATATATATATAAATATTCACATCATTGCCTATCTTCAGCGACTGAGATGTTGTGCGTCAGTAAATGAATACAGGTAGTGCTTGACTTACAACAATTCATTTAGTGACTGTTCCAAGTTACAATGGCACTGAAAAAAAAATGACATGATCAATTTGCACACTTATGACCATTACCACACCCTCCTGGTCACGTGATCAAAATTCAGAAGCTTGGCAACTGACTCGTATTTATGACGGTGACAGTGACAGTGTCACAGAGTCACAGTCACTTAATAACTGTAGTGATTCACTTTACAACTGCGGCAAGAAAGGTCGTAAAATGGGGCAAATTCATTTAACCATGGACTCACTTAGCAGCAGAAATGTTTGGCTCCATTGTGGTCATTAAGTTGAGGACTACCTGTACACATGCCCTACTTATAAAAGCCAGGAGATAAGTAACAAGAAAGTGGTAGAGTTTTTTTGTTGTATTTGTAAGAGCCAGAATCTATGGGAGTGGAGGCTATAATAAATTTAAATAAATCATCAACAACAACAGTAGTTGAAAATGGTAACTGAAAGTGGCTGTGATTGGTTAAGGAGGAGAAAAATGATCCCAGGAGTTCATATCTAAGGAGATAGCAGAAATGGCTGAGTTTGTGACAAACTGGTTTGTTGTTATCTGGAAATATGAACAGGTTAGTCTACTCATTTGAGGGTAGTTTCTAATTTCAGAAAATCAGTTTTCAAGGCATCACCTATTAACAATGAATAGGTGTACTTGTGCTGAGGCTGAACTATCTTAATGTTTGGTGCTTGACAGAAGGCTGCAAACAATTCCAGATTCCCTTTTGTGTTTATTTATTTTATTTATTTATTAATTACACATTTTGTGTTCTCTCCTATAAGGTGACTCTGTGTGGCTATTGAACCTCACAATTTTAATCTCGTGGTATGCTTAGTTTTGTTCTACTCAATTCTCTAGCTTCGCACAACACAGTTAATCGTAAGTTAATCTCATAAACTGGGATTCAAACTTGGCTACACCAAAATGACATTGGCTTGTTTGTGAGTCTAAGCCTCTGAAACACTCATTTATATATAACAGGAGCTTAGAGCTTAGATAAGAGAACTAAGAGGAAATGAAACTTATTCTGATATTAAAAATATTCCTATTTGTGTGTTTTTCATCCATCAGTATGGTTATCCAATCTTTTGGCTAGCCTGAGCTGCACTGCCTTGCCTTGGGACTCACATAAAATATAGTTGATGTATATAAATAGCAAACTTCCATTGTTTCTTTGTTTTTCTTTTAAATGTGATCATATGGGGCCATACTACTAGCTATTCAGGGCCAAAGGTAGCCCATGGACCCTGAGTTGGAGCACCTGCTTTAGAAGGTCTTCATATCTAAAAATGAGAAGATGGAGCAATATGGTCTAGAATAGATTAAGGGATCAACTTAGGATCTAAGGATTCATCTAAGGATATAATTACACCTTATTTTTTCCTCTTTTCCCTAGATATATTTTCTCCTTGTACTCATCACGGTAATAAATATCAATTATTTTTTAACCGTACCATTGTGATATATGAATTTTGCTCGGTTTGTTATGCTCTACTAATTCAAATGTATTTGTTTATTTATAGAAAACCAAGGATCTCATACAAAATCCCGACTTACGGAGGGCGATCTGTCGGACTCCCTGGTCTCTCCCCCTTTCAAATCCCAGTTAGGAGCCCTTGCTAAGACGTCTGGGTGCCTGGAAAGCTTCACCCATCTGCTGGAGCAGTCTGCCAGGCCTGGATGGCACCCTGGGGTCCAACCCCCTTCAAAGGGCTCAATCGGTCTCTGATCCTGGGAGGCGGCTTGGACTACCCATGGCGTCCAGGTGAGGCTGGTTTGCCCCACCTTGAAAGCATCTCCCTTCAACACAGCCAGAGGTTTGGCAGCCTCGAAAGCACAAGGAAATGGGGGACGCTGGGGAGAGCCTGCTCCCCAAGGCCCAAGGTGTGTCCCACCTGCTGCAGGTTGCCCCGCCCCCTGGCAACTCACCTGAGAAGGACCAGTGGCCTAAGAAGTAGACTGGACAGATCAGCAGGGGCCTACGGAACCACAGTGGCCTCTGCTGTTGGGAGGTGGCACTGCAGGGGCTGGCTTGAGGGCTAAGAATAACATGGAGAAACTGTACAAAGATTGTTTCAACAACGGCATCTGCCAGAATGTGTTTTGATCCAGGAAACAGGGAAAAGCTGAGGAAAAGATTTTCCTCCCCGACGTATAAGTATAAGGGGGAAGGAATGGAAAGCCTAATTAGGCTTACAAGGTGTATTCGAGCCTAGCTCAATACAGCTAGTTCAGTGTTTCTCAACCCTGACAGCTTTAATTTAGTTATTTTAATGCATTTATCATTCAGTGCATCATTTACATGATAACTTCATCTGTTGATTCTATCCACATGCACTTGTGTATCAGGTTGTAAAGTGGCTGCTTATAGGTTGTGTAGGTTTTCAGTACATCCTAATCCCTATATACTTATCTGCTAAAATATTACAACTCTTTTTATTCTGTCCCTCCGAATCTCTCTGTCTAACAGGGAAATACCCCTCAAGCTTTAAATCTAAGCACAGCGTTCTCTCCTGTGAAATTCAGTGATGCCACAGCCCTCTTTCTGCCAAACTGGCTAAGAAAGAGTGTAGATTTTTCCACCATAAAATAATTGTGTGCAAAAAGTGCAGGGAGAGGTCATTCTGAATTAGAATCTGGGGGTTCCCTAAAGTTTGAACAAAGCCAGACATTGTGAAGCAAAAAACTGCAATGAGACACCTACCTCTGACGTGCCTCTTACGAAATTCTGTTTTGTTGTACTTTGCAAATATAAGTGCTTCTCGTGCCAGTTCTGGTGCGGAACTGGCTCATGCAATGACCTTGCTGTGTGCATCCAAGGAGAGAAGGAGACTTTGAGGGGTGCCCTGGGATTACTCTTCTTTATGCACATGGCACACAGGGAAGCACTGATCACCAAAGAGAGCTGCTGAGGTGCAAAACCGTGGGATCAGTAGCAGCCAGTGTCCTGCCTTTGTCTGGTGGG
Organism: Pseudonaja textilis; assembly: GCF_049901715.1. NCBI lineage: Eukaryota > Metazoa > Chordata > Lepidosauria > Squamata > Elapidae > Pseudonaja > Pseudonaja textilis. The sequence continues at coordinate 7,933,343 of NC_141995.1, forward strand.
GTCACCTAGGCAACAGACTCCACCTCTGATAAGAGCTATGTGCTTGTGTGGGAAACACACTCAACAACTTCGGGTGTCCAGTTTCGCTAGCAAGGTGGGTCTGTTCAATTGCTGTAGAAAAAAGAACTGCCCTTGCTCTTTGTCACGCTTCATAAGCCATGCCACAAACCTTGTAGATCAGGGGTGTCTAACTTTGGCAGCTTTTAAGACCTGTGGACTTCAACTCCCAATTCCCCAGCTCTTTGAGACCTATGGACTTCAATTCCCAGAATTCCTCAGCTCTTTGAGACCTGTGGACTTCAATTCCCAGAATTCCTCAGCTCTTTGAGACCTGTGGACTTCAATTCCCAGAATTCCTCAGCTCTTTGAGACCTATGGACTTCAACTCCCAGAATTCCCCAGTTCTTTGAGACCTATGGACTTCAATTCCCAGAATTCCCCAGCTCTTTGAGACCTATGGACTTCAACTCCCAGAATTCCCCAGTTCTTTGAGACCTGTGGACTTCAACTCCCAGAATTCTCCAGTTCTTTGAGACCTGTGGACTTCAACTCCCAGAATTCCTCAGCTCTTTGAGACCTGTGGACTTCAACTCCCAGAATTCCCCAAATCTTTAAGGCCTGTGGACTTCAACTCCCAGAATTCCCCAGTTCTTTAAGACCTGTGGACTTAACTCCCAGAATTCCCCAGCTCTTTGAGACCAGTGGGCTTCAACTCCCAGAATTCCCTCAGCTCCAAATGTGAGAGCTGAAGTCCACAGAGGTTAAAACTGCCAAGGTTGGACACCTTGTTGTAGATGATCTTCCCCACTGGTGAGTCCACATCTAGAAGTTCATGAGAAAAAGGGGAAAAAAGTTTCACCCACATAACAGGATTGCCTGGGGAATCCCAGCTCAAAATACTGTAATACTGTATTCCTCGATAACTCATTAACCTTTTTTTCTAAAATAGGTACTCCTCAACTTACAATGGTTCATTTAGTGACCGTTTGAAGTTACAATGGCACTGAAAAAAGTGACTTATGACTGTTGCAGCATCCCCATGGTCAAATGACCAAAATCCAGATGCTTGGCAACTTTCATATTTATGACAGTTGCAGTGTCTCGGGGTTATGTAACTCCCTTTTCAACCTTCTGTCAAGCAAAGACAATGGGGAAGCCAGATTCATTTAAGGACCGCGTTATTAATGGAAGAACTGCTATGATTCACTTAAGAACTGTGACAAGAAGGTCATAAAGTGGCACAAAATTGAGTTAAAAACCATCTCACTGAGCAACAGAAATGTTGGGCTCAATCTGTGGTTGTAACTCAAGGAGTACCTATATAGTTTCTTTCTTATAAATTTGGGCAGCCAAAACTGGACCTAATATCACCAGATGAATTAAGATATAATGGAACTATTACTTTCCATAATATGGGGTAGGTTGTAGACTGAAATTGCATTTCCTTTTTCAGCAACCATCATGACTCATGACTCTTATATTTGGGTTGTGATCAGCTACAATTCTAAGATATTTTACAAGTGGAACATTACCAAAACAAAGCACCATTTATCCTGTAACTGTGTACTTGATCTCATTCTTCTTGTGAAGAATCTTATTTTTATTAAATTTTATTCCATTTATCTTGTAACTGTGCGTTTGATCTCTTTTTTGCTGGTGAAGAAACCTAATTTGTTTTTATTAAAGTTCATTCTGTTATTTTCTGCAAGTTGTCAGATTACTGTTGAATTTTTTATCCCTGTCTTTTAGAGCGTTGTTATTTTTATCCTGATAAAAGACCATGTAAAAGTTTAAGATGCTCCCCTCAGAAAATTCATCCTGGACAAAGCCTGTCTAGGACGCTGTGAAATGTCAACAATGACAACAGTTAATCCATCAATCCTCAGAAAATGAACAATAAGGAGAGAAAAAATAGATTGAGCTGAACCAAAGAGAAAAGGTGACAGAGCCAGGAAAAATCAGAAAGTAAGAAAAGCGCTGTTTGGGCATAACAAAAAAAGGTTTAAAATTTCCACCTATACACTCTCTCTCTCTCTCTCTCTCTCTCTCTCTCTCTCTCCCTCCCTCCCTCCCTCTTTTATGAAGCCCTTTATCGGTTCAAATGTCCCTTTTCCTGTCCATTCTTTCCTTGCTTTGATTGACATCTTCTAAGTATCTAATTGCTGGTACATATCTCTGTGTGAGAGTGGTTTATGTAAGACAAAAGTCAGTATATTGAGATATGATAATAATTTTATTAATAGGGTGCCTTATTTTACAAGGAATTTAATTTTAACTTGTAAGTCCTTCCTTCCTTCCTTCCTTCCTTCCTTCCTTCCTTCCTTCCTTCCTTCCTTCCTTCCTTCCTTCCTTCCTCCCTCCAGTCCTTCCTTCCTTCCTTCCTTCCTTCCTTCCTTCCTTCCTTCCTTCCTTCCTTCCTGGCTTCTGTGAGAGCTGTGTGTACACCAGTGGTGGGATTCAAAAATTTTTACTACCTGTTCTGGGGGCATGGCTTGGTGGGCGTGGCATGGGAAGGATACTGTAAAATCTCCAGTCAGAGGTGGCATTTGCTGGTTCTCTGAACCACTCAAAATTTCCACTACTGGTTCTCCAGAACTGGTCAGAACCTGCTGAATGCCACCTCTGGTGTACACCCATACACAAATATCACATATATCTTTTCAATGGCATCTTTTATCCTCACCAGGAGTAAGAAAACTCCCCAACCTGGCCTGGAAATTATTGTGGAAACTTCTTCTTACGCTTGCCATCTTCTTCCTGTTCTTTTAACTATTTATTGATCCTGAAGAAGACCTGTTGACTTTACTCTTTAGATTATGGATTTTTTAAATAGCAATCATCACTTTGTAGAAAAGAATTTTAAGTCATCCTGACATAATGAACCTCTGCTAACTGATCCAGCCCAAACTGGTAATCAGGTCAGAGAATAATGGACCCAGTGCATTCTAGATCTCTCAAACAGATATTATGGATTAAAACATTTCACAGAATCTGGTTTTCTGTTGACACCTAGAGGTTTTGTCTTTTAATTACATTCAAAGTCTGTGCTTAAAACATAGTTTTCCTCACCAGATCTAATAAATACTTACCTATCAGCAGACATATCATACAATATATTTTGATATCAGAATGAATTTGTCTTATTTTGAGTGCTGTTTTCATCTTCCATTTGTTCGTTTTCGTTGAAAATGTTGCATATTTGGTAGCTAGATTGGATTAGAAATTAGGTACCTGGAGTATTCCATTTGTAACTCTCTAATGCAGTTGAGAGTTCTTGGTATGTTTTCACTTTTGCATTTTGAAAAAGTTGATTCTGAAGAAGGTTGAAAAGACAGAGGTTGTTTATTTTTGATTTTGATGCAATAAGAAAATATTTTCACAATGTTCTACAAATGATAAGGTTGCCTTCTTTCCATGCAAGCATCCACCTATCATGGTATGAAGTCAGACAAACATAACATGAAGGTTTTAAGTTTATTCTATGTGTTGACCTACAGTTCTCTTAACTGAACCTGGGAATAACGGAATCTGTAGTCTCATACATTTAACAGAGTAAGGGAGTTGGAAGGGACCTTGTAGGTCATCTAGTCCAACCCCCTGCTCAAGCAGGAGACCTATGCCATTCCAGACAAGTGGCTATCCAATCTCTTCTTAAAAACTTCCATTGATGGAGCTGGGGGCAAGCCATTCCACTGGTTAATTGTTCTCACTGTCAGGAAATTTCTCCTTAGTTCTACGTTGCTTCTGTCCTTGATTAGTTTCCATTCATTGTTTCTTGCCTTGCCTTCTGGTGCTTTAGAAAATAGGTTGACCCCCGTCTTCTTTGCGGCAGCCCCTCAAGTACTGAAACCCTTCTGTCTTGTCATCTCTAGTGGACATCAAACTATATTGGAGGCCATCAGAGTTCTGAAGTTTGCAGAGTTTCATTTCCAGTACAGCAATTGTGTGGAAATGACCACTATCAACTTTATATTGCATGCACTTTTAATCAATTGTAGCTAGCAGCTTCTGGAATCCCTAACAAATCACTCCTCTCTCTCTCCCTCTCTCTCTCCCTCTCTCTCTTTGGCTGTTGCTGCCTCTCTGCTCTGAACACTCTCCTTCAACAACAGAAGGCTTGAGAACAGAGGCAGCCGAGTGGGAAAAGCTGAAAAGAGCTAAGCTATCTCCTTCACATTTTGCAAGGGATTAATTTCACCTGCCTTTCCTGTTTTCCTGGCACAGTCTCATTCCCCCTGTATAAATTCAACTGGGGGAGTCATTCGACATCCAAGCTCTACAGAGCAAGTGGAAAAGAAAAGAAAAGAAAGAAGGAAAGAAGGAAGGGAAGGAAGAAAAAGAAAAAGAAAGAAGGAAAAGAAAAAAAGAGAAAAGAAAAGAAAGCCTGGGCTTTGCTCTCCTCCCACCCTCCTTTTCTGTCCCCGCTACTTCTGACAAGCCACAAAACAGTGAAGCTAGCAGAAAAGCCTGTTGAAGAACCGGAGAAGATGCTTTCATTCTTCAGAGGCAATGAACTGAGGAAAAAACAGCCATTGTAATGGTAAATTGCCGAGGGACTGGGAGAAAGGGCCAATCATCAATCAAAGCCGAAGCACTAGGAGCTCATTTAAAAAGTTTGCTCCCCAACAGATTGAAATGTCTCGCTTTCTCTCTATCTTCTTGCTCCTTTTCTTTCTTTCTTTTGCTTTCTTCCTGGTCCTGACGCTGTGAAGAAGGCCCAGGTTGGGCAATGTTCACGGAAAGAGATTTTTCAGAGAGAAAGATTTTGCAGAGGGAGGAGAAACGTGTCGAGTTGAAAACATCTCATGAAGTTGGACTGGTTCGGCTAAGATGCTCGAATGTTCTAAAGAATTCTCTGTCTAGCACCGTGGACTTCTTGTAGCCACCAGGAAAATGGACTTGTCCTTCTTGGTGATCCTTGCAGCCTACGATCTGGCAGAGAGGGACATAATTCATCACGAATGTGGAGGTTTTTCATCTTCAATGCTCTCGTTCCCAGACTCTTCAGGTTACTGAGGGTGTGTTCAGAAGGCCCCTGGAAAGACAAAGTTATGAGGCTCATGATGTTGGACAATGTAAACAGAAAGGTCATTTCTTCTTCAGAAGCTAACTCAACCCATAAAGGGAGATACCTTTACTTGGAAGTATTGCTCCAAGGAGGAGCTCCATGGGGATTTACACTGAAAGGCGGACTGGAGCATAAAGAGCCATTAATCATCTCCAAGGTAACCCTGTTTATTTGATTTAAATAAGAGTTTAACAGGAATTTAAAGCAAATTTAAAAGCTAGAATTCTTTACAAGGGTACCAGATGAAGCAAAGCATTCCAGGAAAGAATGAGGAAGGAGTGAGAATTTGTCTTGTGATTTGTAGGTTGTTCAACATTTTTAGGCCTTTGTGAAGCCAAAGGGGGGGAAAAAAAACTTGTATTTGGCACAGACCACTAGGTACTGTTTTATATAGATCCTTCACAAGAGCACATTTCAAAGATATGGAGACATATATTTATGATTTAAACAATTTTTATCTGCTTAAGGTGGATCCTGTAACCTCTGAGCTAATTTGTAACCAATAACGAATGAGGTGCTTGGATTTAACATGATTTAGGCTAATTCGTTTCAGGAGGATTAAGGTTATTTAAATCGATTGGGTGCTTAAAATTACATATTTCAACTGAAAAGTTTAGTAGGGCTCCAGCAAGGGTTGCAAAAAATGACCCAATCATCTATATATTTTGGTCTTTTTAGTTAACATATTCTTCATTTTTAAAAAAATGTAAATGTTTTATTTGCATTAAATGTTAGTTGCAAATATAGAATGTGCTAGGCTTGTGCTAGCTATATACAAATTTTATTTGAATCATTATCAACTGGCAAGCATATATAAGCCATCAGGTTTCACTGAACATTTTGCAAAAGGGATAAAGAGTTTTCCGAGTATAACAACTTTTACATTTTTTGCGCCATTCAAAGTTTTTTAAAAAAATCTTAATATGTTGGCTAAAAGTGGGATTTGTTGCTTTCTGAATCTTCCATTTCAGAGCAGAAGCTGTTCTCACAGTTTCTTTCCACAATGTGCTGCGTACTTTTTCTTTAATGATTTGTTAGCTAAGCCACTATTCGATTTACATGTTAAACTATAGCTAAATACCTCTTTATGGTTTAACATTGTGTGTGTGTGTGTGTGTGTGAAATTATTTTTAGAATCCATTTGGCATTTCTTTAAACTAAACTAAACGAGTGTGATCTGATATGTCTCTTGAACAGGAAAAATTATCAAGTGGGAATGTGGCAAATTATTGTTTGTATTGTTTGTATTAAATTATCTCAAAAATAAAAGTTAGCTATGTAGCTTTTGAGACTCAAGCTTTGAGGACTAGTTGAGTTCCTTAGATTTATAGTATGAAATTTTAGTTATGCATTTTTTTTCTAAATTACTTCAATTACCAAAGAAGTATTCAAAAAATTAACAAAAGATTTCTAACATATCAGCTATCTAGTAATTTCCCTTTTTCTTTCGGGATTTTGTAAAGGGGAAAAAACCCTATCATCCTATCCCCTATCAGAATCTGATTCAGAGGGTGAGGGCGAGCAGCTGACAGGGAGTGGGAGTGTGGCTCTGTTGGCTATGGAAGAAACGGGGAAGGGCAAAGTCCAGCTGGGCAGAGCAGGGGGGAGGTAGAGCAAGGCAGAGGGAATTCAGAGGAAGACCCAGGCCCACCCCCTCTTCACCCTAGGGCACGAAGGGAGGAACGGAGAAGGGAGTAACGTGAGTTGCGTGGCTTACAGGGAAGGAAAGGGCCCTGATTCCCTTCATTAGCTGCAGCTGGGAACACAGTGTTTAAAAAGGGAAGTTGTGCACAGCAAGCTGTTGAGAACAAATCATGAATTATCTGGTTTTGTCAAGGCTTATCTGGGTTCCTGGGGTCTTCCCAACTGTGTGGCCTTTCAAGTCTGCAATTCTTTCTCCTGACCTGTCAAGTTAATTACTGCAGCATGGTTTATATGGATTTTTATTTACAGTTTGTATGTACTTTGTTTTCGGACTGAATTTCCTCCACTTAAAGACTGTTCTTGGAAGAGTTTTTTCTCTAGCCAAAGATAACCTGGACATTGGGGGCAAAGTTGGCGGTACTAAAGGGACCCTTCTTACTTATGTGACTGTGTTGCCTTTGTGCCATGCCCTGGGTCATCACATATTTATAACAGTTGCAGTGTCACAGGGTCATGTGATCTAAGCTTGGTGGGTTTTTTGTCGATCTTTCATGACCCAACTAGGTCACATCATCAGTGCTAGCGTCAGCAATGATCTTGCCTAGTTGAAATGTCTGCAAGAAAACCATCAGGCTCAGAGAGCACCAAGAGACCCACAACAAGAAATAAAGAATATCAAATCACTGCTTACATCCAGCTGCCTTAGGTCCTCCAGGAAGGAGCAGAAGAAGGAAACAAGAGGATTATGGACCCAGTTCTTCATGTCTTAATTGCTGGCTCTATGAAAAAAAACAAAAAACAGAATTGAGTAACTGAACTGTAGTTTGCTATTATGGGAAGTTTTTGCCAGAAAGTCAAAGTAAATTCTGGTTCCAGAAAAGGAAAAAAGCCTATAGTAAATTGCAATCATGTGACTTTCAGAAGATGCAAATAGCCATAAATACAGACCAGTTGCCAAGCACCCAAAATTTGATCAAGTGACTGCAAGGGGTGGGCTGGCCATTGGAACTTTGGATCTGGGTTGAAATTATCTTTTTTAAAGTCGATCATAATTTTGAGCAGTTGCTAAGTGACCAATCGTAAGTCGAGGACTATTCTGATGGTGAACTTAAGCCAAAGAGATATTGACTGCTCTCCACAAAGCAATACAAAATGTATTTATTTGTTTGTTTTTACCACCCTAATGGACCCTGGACAGGATACCACAGGATTTTAAAAATGGCATTAAAAACTCCCTATATAAATAATGGAAATCAACCATAACACAAGCTGCAATGCAAACCAAGGATGCTGCCAACATTTACCAGCATACAGTAATAAACTTCCAGGGCTAAAAACATTTACAAGAGAGGAAACCACATCCTGCCTTTAAAAACAAAAGGTTTATTACAGCTAATACAGCTCATTCAAGCAACAACAATGGGGCTGTGGGGTTTGGTTTCTTCAACAACCAATTCCCTTAAGGTCAGACATGCTTAAAGTGTGTTTTACATCATCATCATGAGTTTAGTTTCTGGCCTTTTTTTCTTTTAGCCAATTCTGTATTTCAAGAACACCAAGAATATCGTATGCCTGTTATTTTGCTACCTGACTCTGTTGTTACATCCTCAAACCCTCAAAACTTTAACCTTAAACTATCTACTGTGGACCTCACTCCATTCCTAAGAGGTCTGTACAGGGCGTGCATAAGTACACCAGCTTTCCTGCCATCCCTGTCCTACGGTTCCCATTTATTTGTACTCATTTATTATGTATATACTTATATGTTTATATGTTATGTTCATACTTATACTTGTTTTCTCATACATGCTTGACAAACTAAACTAACTAACTAACTAACTAACTATTAAAGCACTTTATTTTTGAAATGCTTTATTCCTCATGGATCAGGAGCCCTGTCACACTAAGCCATGGTTTGCTTTGCATGTCACATCACATCCTATGTGCGATAAAGTCAAAACTATAGCTCAGCGGTTCTGCCTGAGTTCATCCATATAGAAAGTCCTTGATTTCTAACCATTCATTCAGTGACCGTTCAAAGTTGCAATGGCACTGAAAAAAGTGACTTATGACCGTTTTCCACACTTATTGTTGTAGCCTGTCAGCCGCCGGCCCCTTCAGCAGCCGAATCAGAGGAGGAGGCATGGGAGTCAGTCATAAGTTGAGAGACTACCTGTATGGGAAGATGATGGCAGATAATAGGCAGTTTTCAACTTACAACCATTTGTTTAGTAACTATTTAAAGTTACAACAGTGTTGAAAAACACCTAATAAAGTGTGGTCCTCACACTTACAACCTTTGCAGCATCCTTATAGTCACATGATCAAAATTTGGGTGCTTGGCAACTGTCATGTATTTGGAGTCACATGGTTGCCATTTCCAATTTTCCTAGCTGGCATCTGATAAGCAAAATCAATAGGAAAGCCAGATTTCTTTAACAACCATGTGAGTCACTTAATTCCCACAGCAATAAGGTTATAAAATAGGCCATGACTCACTTCACTGCTCCACTTAGTGATCAGTGTTCTGGATCACATCTTTCTCATTCTATTTCCCCCACAACAATTCTATGAGGTGTGTTGGATTGAGAATGACTGCCCCAAAGTCACTCAGCTGATTTTCATGGCTAAGGCAGGACTAGAACTCTGAGTCTCCTGTTGATTGGCCCAAAGTCACCCAGCTGGTTTTCATGGCTAAGGATGGACTAGAACTCACAGTCTCCTAGTGCTTAGCTCAAGGTCACCCAAGTGGCTTTCATGGCTAAAGCAGGACTAGAACTCTGAGTCTCCTAGTGATTGGCCCAAAGTCACCCAGCTGGTTTTCATGGCTAAGGATGGACTAGAACTCACAGTCTCCCAGTGATTAACTGTTTTCATCTGGTGCCTTAACCTCTAGACCAAACTGCCTCTCTGAACGTTTCACATTTACTCTTTTACATTTTCCCATAATAATGGTACAATAAACGTTTTTAAGGCCCCGAGCGCTTCCCTTCCCATTAAATAATTTGCTGAATCAAATCAAATCAAGTCTGTAACTCTATATTTCTATAGATATCTGAAAAAGTTAAACCACACGTGTTGTTAATGATTCATTGCATTTTAGTGCCAAAGGATATCAAAGGGATCGACTCATTGCATTGAATACATTGGGAAGTAACTCTAAATTCAGTTTATTATACACCTCAGAGAGAAATATTAACTCATGCAATAGGAAGAATGTGAGAATTTCAGAGAGGAATGTATTATTTAATTTAGTAGCTGGAACAGCTATAATGCAGGGGTCTCCAATCTTGGTAACTTTAAGTCTTGTGGACTTCAACTCCCAGAATTCCCCAGACAGCTTTGCTGAGGAATTCTGGGAATTGAAGTCCACAAGTCTTAAAGTTGCCAAGGTTGGAAACCCCTGCTATAATGGACCAGAACACACAGTTGTAGTTGATTGGTTGGAGAGTGTGGGCTCATGCAGATGAGGCAATCTGTGCTATAATTGGTTGCCGTGGAGGTAAAGGGGGAGTTTCCCTTCCCCCCCACTCTTTTTCTTCTGCAGGCTTTGTATGCTGTCTGAATTTTTACCTCATGAAGTTCCTGTGCTCCTGACCATCTTGACTGCTCTAAATACAAATGTGAAATATACACTGCTCAAAAAAATAAAGGGAACACAAAAATAAGACACCCTAGATCTGAATGAATGAAATATTCTTATTAAATACTTTGTTCATTACATAGTTGAATGTGCTGACAACAAAATCACACAAAAATTATCAACGGAAATCAAATTTAGCAACCCATGGAGGTCTGGATTTGGAGTTACACTCAAAATTAAAGTGGAAAAAAACACGACAGGCTGATCCAACTTTGATGTAATGTCCTTAAAACAAGTCAGAATGAGGCTCGGTGGTGTGTGTGGCCTCCACGTGCCTGTATAACCTCCCTACAATGCCTGGGCATGCTCCTGATGAGGTGGTGGATGGTCTCCTCAGGGATCTCCTCCCACACCTGGACTAAAGCATCCCCCAACTCCTGGACAGTCTGTGGTGCAATGTGGCATTGGTGGATGGAGCGAGACATGATGTCTCAGATGTGCTCAATTGGATTCAGGTCTGGGGAACAGGCGGGCCAGTCCATAGCATCAATGCCTTCATCTTGCAGGAACTGCTGACACACTCCAGCCACAGGAGGTCTAGCATTGTCTTGCATTAGGAGGAACCTAGGGCCAACTGCACCGGCATATGGTCTCACAAGGGGGCTGAGGATCTCATCTCGGTACCTAATGGCAGTCAGGCTACCTCTGGTGAACACATGGAGGGCTGTGCGGCCCCCTAAAGAAATGCCACCCCACACCATTACTGACCCACTGCCAAACCGGTCATGCTGGAGGATGTTGCAGGCAGCAGAACGTTCTCCACGGTGTCTCCAGAGCCTGTCACATCTGTCACATGTGCTTAGTGTGAACCTGCTTTCATCTGTGAAGAGCACAGGACGCCAGTGGCGAATTTGCCAATCTTGGTGTTCTCTGGCAAATGCAAACGTCCTGCACAGTGTTGGGCTGTAAGCACAACCCCCACCTGTGGATGTCAGGCCCTCATACCACCCTCATGGAGTCTGTTTCTGACCGTTTAAGCAGCCACATGCACATTTGTGGCCTGCTGGAGGTCATTTTGCAGGGCTCTGGCAGTGCTCCTCCTGTCCCTCCTTGCACAAAGGCGGAGGTAGCGGTCCTGATGCTGGGTTGTTGCCCTCCTACGGCCTCCTCCACGTCTCCTGATGTACTGGCCTGTCTCCTGGTAACACCTCCATGCTCTGGACACTACGCTGACAGACACAGCAAACCTTCTTGCCACAGCTCGCATTGATGTGCCATCCTGGATGAGCTGCACTACCTGAGCCACTTGTGTGGGTTGTAGACTCCATCTCATGCTACCACTGGAGTGAAAGCACCACCAGCATTCAAACGTGACCAAACCATCAGCCAGAAAGCATAGGAACTGAGAAGTGGTCTGTGGTCACTACTCCTTTATTGGGGATGTCTTGCTAACTGCCTATGCTTTCCACCTGTTGTCTCTTCCATTTGCACAACAGCATGTGAAATTGATTGTCAATCAGTGTTGCTACCTAAGCGGACAGTTTGATTTCACAGAAGTGTGATTGACTTGGAGTTTATTTTTTTGAGCAGTGTCTTTATTTATATAAAACTACGCGTTTGTATCCGTGTCTTTGACTTCATTTGGACAGCTGCTGCCCAATTCCTTGACAGAACAACTATGTGATTGATATTTTGTATAGCTGAAGAAGCCGTGGGGTACATTTTAGAAGGGCTAGTGAGATTTGCTACAAAATCCTATTAAGAAATCACAGGATTTATACACATTCCTGCCATCTCCTTAGCTCTTCGCCTTGGAAACTTGTAATGTCGGACTGGCTACATTGTCAATCCAAGTGCAGTGTCATTTCAGTCTTATGATCATCCCTTGGTAATCAGTTGGCCCGAAATCCACTTCCAGTTTCCAGCAGAAATATCACCCTGCCTCCAAGGCTCCCATAAGACAAACTTCACTTTGGCATCTTATTAAGGGGCGGGGGGGGGAAGGCAGGGCTTTGTGTTTTAAAATAGATCATGCGGTCTAAAGTTAAGCAATTGGCAAACTAGGCATAATGGTTTTTCCAACTGTATTAAGAGGTGTCTGCCTTGAGCTTTAGATCTCAATGAATTGATCTTTCCAAAAATGTTTTTTATAGATGGATTTTTATAAAAAGAGTGTGCAGTTTTTCCATGCAATAATATATATGGTAATAGACATGGACTCCAGGACTGTCTGTCCATTTATCTCTCTGTCTATCTATCTATCTATCTATCTATCTATCTATCTATCTATCTATCTATCTATCTATCTATCATCTATCTATCTATCTATCTATCTATCTGTCTGTCTATCAACTATCATCTAGCTATCCATCATCTATCCATCATTTGTCTGTCTATCTGTCTATCTGTCTATCTATCAACTATCATCTAGCTATCCATCATCTATCCACCATTTGTCTGTCTGTCTGTCTATCTATCTATCTATCTATCTATCTATCTATCTATCTATCTATCTATCTATCTCTGTCTATCAACTATCATCTAGCTATCCATCATCTATCCATCATTTGTCTGTCTGTCTGTCTATCTGTCTCTCTATCAACTATCATCTAGCTATCCATCATCTATCCACCATTTGTCTGTCTGTCTGTCTGTCTATCTATCTATCTATCTATCTATCTATCTATCTATCTATCTATCTATCTATCATCTATATCTATCTATCAACAATCATCTAGCTATCCATCCACATGCACACCAATGCATACAAACATACATACATACACATATTATATACAGTACTGTATAAAAATAAAAAAGGATTTGAACAGTTGGTTCTGCAATTACAGTCCCACTGTCCAGGTTAATAATGTGTCAATGTTACAAACTCCAAAAAAATGTTTGAAAGCTGAAACTGGGCGACAGAGTAACTTTTAAAAAAAAGCAACAGGTTAGAGTTTAGAAACAGGATATATTTCTCTACATTTTTATATTCATACATGGGAAATATATTTTTAAATAGGTGATTAAGGCACCATGCTAGAAAGTGGGAGATGGTGAGTTCTAATCTTATCTTAGCTATGAAAAACTTGAGTGACTTTAAGCCAATCACCAGGAAACTGTGAGTTCTAGTCCCACTTTAGGCATGAAAGCTAGCTGGTAACGTTGGGCCAGTCATTCTCTCTGTCCAACTCACCTCATAGGGTGGTTGTTCTGGGGAAAATACTGTAGAAATATGATATGTTCACTGTTTTGGGGAACTTGTAAAAATAACAAAGGTGGGATACAAATAAATAAATAAATAAATAATCTCCTGGAATCTGTCAAAGGGCCTTCCTCCATCCTGCTTTTGGAGAAGCTTTGCATGGAAGCTGAATCTTCTTCACGCTGAATACAGTGCCTCTAGACATCTTAAATACTTCTGAACCTCTTTGATGTTATTTTTGGATTTTGGCATGAATCCAGGTGACACGCTAATCAGATGGGAACTCCATATGAGCTGCTGATGGACTGTCCCAAATCCAACCATCATGCAACACCATCAGGAACAAGACCAGAACTCATGTCACTCAGCCCAAAGAGAATTGTTGGCATCCCACTTCATCCCACTTGACAGCTTTAAGACTTGTGGACTTCAACTCTCAGAATTCCTGAGCTAACATGACTGGAGGAGGAATTCTGGGAAGTCCACAAGCCTTAAAGCTGTCAAGTTTGAAGACCCCTGATTTTATCAGTTTAATTTTTGTTGAATTCAAGGGTGTCCAACCTTGGCAATTTTAAGATATGTGGATTTCATCTCCCAGAATTCCTCAGCTAGCCATGCTAGCTGGAGAATTCTGGATGTTGAAGTCCACATGTCTTAAAATTGCCAAGACAGACTGGTTTAATTGCATTTTCAACCTTTAGCAAAAACACCTCAAAAGACTGATTGCTCTTTTTGAAGAGAACCTTAGCAACTGCTTAAAGGAATTGCAGTGCTATGGGGAAGCCTGAAGCATTGCACAGCCATAAGAAATAACAAATCACCACGGGTTCTGTAAATCAACATACACTCAAGTAATTTAGTGACTTCTATAGCTTTATTCATCTGAGAATTAAAGAACGCCATGGCTTGGGGTAACAGAGTGTTGAGGGGACATGTGGGAATGGTCAGGAAGCCGGCTTGACTGCCATGAACTCAAGCAGAAATATCCACCCTTGACAAGTTTAAGACAGCACAGCTGGCTGGGGAATTCTGGGAGTTGAAGTCCACAGGTTTTTAAGTTACCCGTGGTCTAGAAAATGTCATTTCTGGGTTAAATCTGCAGAAAAAGTATGGCTCTAGACAGCAATTCAGCCGGGGGAACCAGCTGTCATTTTCTTGATTCCAAGAATACCATTCCTGATGTGTTCTAAAAATAGCCTTCTTCTAATGGGCCAGGAGCCTATAAATCTATTTAGCAACTGAGGGACTCAATTAGAGATCCAAAATAAAAGATCTGCATCATGGTAATTAGCTAAAGAGTGAATGCTACTTTCTGGCTCCTGGATAACTCTCCAAGGGTTCTGCTGGGAATTGTAGTTTAGCCGCATTTTTGAAAGAAAGATGGAAGGAAACCTCACTACCCCTCACACTGAACTGATTAGTTTTCTGAGTAATCGAATGCTACATGGAATACAGGTAGTCCTTGACTTTGAGTCACGATTTGCATTGTTAATCAAGACAGTTGTTAAGTGACTTTTGCTCCATTTTTCGCCTTTTTGTGCCACAGTTGTTATGCAAATCACTTCAGTTGTTAAGTGAATCCTGCAGTCATTAGGTGACTCTGGCTATCCCCATTGACTTTGCTCCAGAGTCTTATAGAGTTAGTTGGCTCTCTAAATTTGATAAATAAGTAGACAAATAAATAAATACAAACCAATATGTTTGTAGAAAAGGAGATCTGTCATGGGATAGACTTATTACAGCGGGTTCCTTGACTTTCAACCATTTGTTAAGTGGTCATTCAAAATCACAACAGCGCTGAAAAATGTGACCATTTTTCACATTTACAAATGTGAAACTGCAGCATCCCCATTGTCACTTGGCAGCTGTCTCATATTTATGATGGCTGCAGTGCCATGTGATCCCCATTTGCAATCTCCTGGCAAGCAAAGTCAATGGGGAAGCCAGATTCACTTAACAACTGTGTTACTAACTTAACAATTGCACTGATCACGTAACAATGATGGCAAGGAAGGTCGTAAAATAGGGCAAAACTCACTTAACAAATGTCTCGCTTTGGGGGGGCTCAATTGCACTTGTAGGTTAAGGACGACCTGTACAGGAATTGTCATGTCCCTGGTGGAGACAGACTCTGAGGGAGAGGAGGAACAGCCGACAGGGAGTGGAAGTGTGGCTCCGGAGGTTGTGGAGGAGGCTGGGGAAGGACAGAGGCCGGCTGAGCTGTCAGAGGAAGACCCAGGCCCATCCCCTCTCCATCCTAGGGCACTCGGGAGGAGAGGGCCTTGATCCTCTTCATGCGACAACTGAATAAGATGTGTCCCGGCAAATGCTGGAAACAAAACGCGGAAATATCTCTAGCTGATTGTTCCTCTCTGAATTTGGCATCCTTCCCAGTGTGTGTTCTGTTATCTGTGGATGTCCTCCAGCCCTTATCTTGCCTGGTTTGTGACGTTTTTTTCCCCTCCTTCTTGTAACTGTTTGTGTGGGAGGTTTTTTGTCTTCCGTCAAAGATATTTGGAGCTTGGAAGCAAAGTGAAGGAATAAAAGGGGCTTCACCTGTTTTTTTTTTGTGACTGTGTTTGTTTTGTATCCCACCCTGGGTCATCACAGGAATGCTGTGATATAGATTGCAGAAAGCCTCTAAAAGCAACACAAGTAGCTAATTGGATTAAGCACTAACAAGAGTTCTTAAACTTGACATATGGGGGCAGTCAAGTTCTGCAGCACGAACGCCTAATGTTTGGTGCTGGGCTGAAGCATAAAAGCGGGCAAGATTTTTCTTTTTGTCCTACCCGTTGAACACTCCTGCCTCTGTGGTTGGAAAAATCACACTTTCAAAGATTCCCCTTCCTGTGCTTTTCCAAATCTTTTTGGAAGAAAAGGGCTTTCTTTACAGGTGTCATGCTTGTAAATCATGATTTATAGAATAGAACAGAACAGAACAGAATAGAGAAAAGAATAGAATAGAAAATAGAGAAGAGAATGAAGAGAAGAAAGGAATAGAAGAAAGGAAGAGAAGAGAAGAAGAAGAGAAGAGAAGAGAAGAGAAGAGAAGAGAAGAGAAGAGAAGAGAAGAGAAGAGAAGAGAAGAGAATAGAACAGAACAGAACAGAGAATAGAATAGAACAGAAAATAGGGAATGGAATAGAATAGAATAGAATAGAATAGAATAGAATAGAATAGAAATAAGAATAGAATAGAATAGAATAGAATAGAAAAATAGGAATAGAGAATAGAATGAATAGAATGGAATAGAAATAGAATAGAATAGAAGAATAGAATAGAATAGAATAGAATAGAATAGAATAGAATAGAATAGAATAGAATAGAATTCTTTATTGGCCAAGTGTGGTTAGACACACAAGGAATTTTTGTCTTGTCTTATAGAGTGTTGAGCAACCTCAGCCAATGGTGAATTAGGCAAACCAAGGCTTAGAACAGGGGTGTCCAACCTTGGCAACTTTAAGATCTGTGGACTTCAACACCCAGAATTCTAACAACTCAGGGATCGGCTGCTGGGGGTTCGAAGGGGTTCGGGAGAGCCCCAACTTAGATTCTGTGCAGTTTGGAGAACCCCCAAATCCCAATCCTGGCTGGCCCTGCCCCCCGCTCCCCCCCTGGAGTCCCCACGCAGCCCATTTTGGATGCAGGTAAGTGCAGGGTGTGTGCGGAGGCTCAGGGACGGCAAAAAACAGGCCTCCCAGAAGTTCGGGAAGGCCGTTTTCGCCCTCCCAGAGGCTCAAGGAAAGCCTCTGGAGCCTGGGGAGGGCAAAACACACACACACACACACACACACACACACACACACACACACACACACACCGGCTATGGTGCAGGAGGCTGACAAGGCCACGCCCAGTATGGCCACGCCCACTTAGCAACCAGGCGGAGAACCCTGCTAAAGTTTTTGAAGTCCACCCCTGTAACAACTGTCTTGCTTAACAATATAAATTTTGGGCTCATTTCGTGGTCATAAGTGAAAGACTGAAGAATTTTCCAATATTTGAAAAATTGGAAATGTGACTTTATTCCAGATGTCAAGGAATGAGTGTTGGAGAAGAGTAGGAAAAGTTACTGTTTTCTGGAAGCAGCACTATGTAAGAAATCTCTATTATGCCAAAGTTTTCCTGATATTTTACAATAATATTTTGTCTGGATCAAATCATAGTAAACCAGTGTCTTACATGCATAGATAGATATCAGATAAATTTTTTTCCCCTTCCTTCTTTTCCTTTTTTATTTCGTTACATTTTTATTTGTTTGTAGTGTTCTCTTTTCTAACTTTTAAAGTTTAAAGATAGTTGTATTAATTGTGTATCTATAAAATAAATAAAAATGGAAGCTCCTTTGCAAATCAGGCTTCATATTCCAATAGTAAAGAATATTTGTACCTTGGAGTTCAGCTGTGGAGTGAATTTGATTCCTTGCAATTACAGTAGCTTACCCTACCAACACAAGCAATCCTTGTCTTATGATCACAATTGAGTCCAAAATTTGTGTTGTTAAGTGAGACATTTGTTAAGTGAGTTTTGCCCCATTTTACGAGATTTCTTGCCACAGTTGTTAAGTGAATCACTGAAGTTATTAGGTTAGTAACACAGTTGTTAAGTGAATCTGGCTTTCCCCTTGACTTTCTGGTCAGAAGATTGCAAAAGGGGATCGCATGTCATAAATATGAATCATTGCTAAGTGCCTGAATTTTGATTGCATGACCACAGGGTCGCTGCAACGATCGTAAGTGTGAAAAATGGTCATAAGTCACTTTTTCCAGTGCCGTTGTGACTTTGAAT
The DNA here is from genome assembly GCF_049901715.1 of Pseudonaja textilis. NCBI lineage: Eukaryota > Metazoa > Chordata > Lepidosauria > Squamata > Elapidae > Pseudonaja > Pseudonaja textilis. The sequence goes on from NC_141995.1 coordinate 7,951,634, forward strand.
GGTCACTAAATGAACTGGACTAGAAGATCTCCAAGATCCCTTCCAATGGTTATTCTGAAATTCTGAACCCTTGGTGTCTGAACAATTTTTTCTCATGGTACCCCTAGATCAAAACTCAACTATCTCAAGCTAGTAGTTGACATCGTATCTGACAAATATCAAGTGCTGCTGTGTTTCCCTTGAAAATTTAAAATATTCCATAGCTTCCTAGGACACACCACGGGACATGATTTGGGAATGAGAGCTCTCTAATCCCTTTTATGAAACATGTCCAGGAGGATGCTGAACATGCTGCATGGACATGCTGGAACCTCCTGGACCAGAGGTGGCATTCAGCAGGTTCTGACCAGTTCTGGAGAACCGGTATCGAAAATTTTGAGTAGTTCAGACAACCGGCAAATCTGTTGGCCCCACCAACCCCATCTATTCTCTGTCTTCCATTGAGTCCCAGCTGATCGGCTGGGTCTCCTTTGGTTGCCCTGCACAGGAGAACGGAGCTGGAAAGCAGGTTAGTGGGGTGGGAAAGGAATGGAGATTTTGCAGTATCCTTCCCCTGCCATGCCCACCAAGCCACATCCATAGAACAGGAAGTAAAAAAAAAAAAATTGAACCCCACCACTGTCCTGGACATGTTTCCTAAAAGGGATTGGACCAACTACTCTAATAATGAAGTAATAGCAATTACTTTTTTTTCTATTTTTGCTTTTATAATTTGGTAAGAAAGTGCAGGTTAGCTAGTACAGCCTATTCTTTGCATGCAGACATTTCTGAGTGCCGATGGGATTTGGCATTTCTCATTAGATGGGGAAATTCGCTGGCCCAGTCCGCTATTGCCAGTCCCAGGACAGCTATACAATAGTGTGACAATAATAAAAACTAGTTTCTCATGCTCTAATATGAAAACAAATCCTGCAGGACCAAATGGAGGTCGACACGTCCTCCATTAGCGTCTGCTTGCTTCAGACTTTCTGCTGTTGAAAGTTTTGTGTTTCACCATCTGGAAGTTAAGATGTTTGGTAAATGAAGCAGAGAACAATCAGAGATGTTTCACTGCTATGTTTGCCTTGTCTAAACTTTCTGCTATCTAGTTTGACAGCTGGACTGAATGGCGCATGCCCTCTTGACCTCCTGATGCAGCGGCAGCGGCTGGGCTAAAATGCTACGCAGAGACACTTCCCTGGGTTTATTGGACGTGTTTTATTTATGTATTTATTTATTAATTTTCTATCTGTTTCTGATGCGTTTACTTAAATAAAGGGAAAAAGAAAGAAAGAAGGAGGGAAGGAGGGAGGGAGGGAGGGAGGGAGAGGGAGCGAAAGAGGGAGAAACAAAGATAGAAAAAAGGAGAGGGAGGGAAGAAAAGGAAAGAAGGATAGAAAGAAGGCTGGAAGGTTGTATGAGAAAAAAAGGAAGGAAGGTAGGTAGGTAAGTAGGTTGTATGGGAATGAAGGAAGGTTGAGAAAAATGAGAAGGAAGGAAGGTTGTCTGAGAAAAAAGGAAGGAAGGAAGGTTGAGAATAAAGGAGAAAGAAAGAAGAAAGGTATGAGAAAAAGGATGAGAAGGAAAGAAGAAAGGTATGAGAAAAAGGAAGGAAGGAAGGTTGAGAATAAAGGAGAAAGAAAGAAGAAAGGTATGAGAAAAAGGATGGAAGGAAGGTTGAGAATAAAGGAGAAGGAAAGAAGAAAGGTATGAGAAAAAGGAAGAAAGGAAGGAACATTGTATGGGAAGGAAGGAAGGAAGGTTGAGAAAAAAGGAGAAGGAAAGAAGAAAGAAAGGAAGAAAGGTTGAGAATAAGGGAGAAGGAAAGAAGAAAGGTATGAGAAAAAGGAAGGAAGATTGAGAAAAAAGGAGAAGGAAGAAGGTTGTATGAGAAAAAGGAAAGGAAAGTTGAAGGGAATGAAGGAAGTTGAGAAAAATGAGAAGGAAGGAAGGTTGAGAAAAAGGAAGGAAGGAAGGTTGAGAATAAAGAGAAGGAAAGGAAGAAAGGTTGAGAAAAAGGATGGAAGGAAGAAAAATTGTATGGGAAGGAAGGAAGGAAGGTTGAGAAAAAGGAGAAGGAAAGAAGAAAGAAAGGAAGAAAGGTTGAGAATAAGGGAGAAGGAAAGAAGAAAGGTATGAGAAAAAGGAAGGAAGATTGAGAAAAAAGGAGACGGAAGAAAGGTATGAGAAAAAGGAAGAAAGGAAGGAACATTGTATGGGAAGGAAGGAAGGAAGGAAGGTTGAGAAAAAGGAGAAGGAAAGAAGAAAGAAAGGAAGAAAAAATAAGAGAAGGAAGGAACATTGTATAGAAGGAAGGAAGGAAGGTTGAGAAAAAAAGAGAAGGAAAGAAGAAAGAAAGGAAGAAAGGTAGAAAGGAAAGTTGTAGGGAAGAAGGTTGAAAAAAGAAAAAGGTATGAGAAAAAAGGAAGGAAGGAAGATTGAGAAAAAAGGAGAAAAAAGAAGAAAGGTATGAAAAAATGGTTGAGAATGGAGACAGAAGGAAAGATAGAAAAAAGGAAGAAAGGAAGGAACATGTATGGGAAGGAATGAAGGAAGGAAGGTTGAGAAAAGGAGAAGGAAAGAAGAAAGGTTGTAAGAGGTAGAAAGGAAAGTTGAATGAAAGGAAGAAAGGAAGGAACAAGGATGTATGGGAAAGAAGGAAGGAAGGAAGGAAGGAAGGTTGAGAAAAAGGAGAAGGAAAGAAGAAAGAAAGGAAGAAAGGTTGAGAATAAGGGAGAAGGAAAGAAGAAAGGTATGAGAAAAAGGAAGGAAGGTTGAGAATAAGGGAGAAGGAAAGAAAGGTTGTATGAGACAAAGGTAGAAAGGAAAGTTGTATGGGAATGAAGGAAGGTTGAGAAAAAGGAGGAAGGAAGGAAGGAAGGAAGGTTGAGAAAAAAGGAAGGAAGGAAGGATGTATGGGAAAGAAGGAAGGTTGAGAAAAAAGGAGAAGGAAAGAAGAAAGGTTGTATGAGAAAAAGGACGGAAGGTATATACATTTGACACAACAGCTTCAATAAACAGTGGCCATATTTCCCTCATTGCATTTCCTAAAGAATGCAATGCAAAGGCTTAATACGGCCACCCGCCTTCCCCACCCCGTTTGTGGGACTTGCCATTGACGGCCTACGAGGACACGTGCATGGCTCATAAAAAGCAATCCTCAAACAAGCCATAAGGGCACAAGCAGCCCCCCCCGGCCCGCCCCGCCTCCACGGCTCCCCTTTGGGCTGAGAAGGCCAGGCATGACCTCTGGCACCCAGCAGCTTTTACTGGGCTGTTGCTCTCCGTTGACTGCCCTGTTCTCAATGGAGGCACTTGTACTTCACATCTTTTGTTGACCTTCTTTCGATATGGCCTCCGGCTTTATGAGAGGGCTGTTTTTCTTTTTTTAAAAAAAAAATCTACCCACTTTTCTTGTTAAGAAGTGGCTCACTTCTCTAAAGGCAGCTCCGTAAAGGCTGGTGATTTGCAACCCTGGGCCATTAATTCTCACTTCACACAACCATAGACTCCTAGGGCTGGAAGGGAGCTTGGCGGTCTTCTAGTCTAGGAGTGTCAAACTCGATTTCATTGAGGGCCGCATCAGGGTTGTGTTTGACCTTGGAAAGCCGGGTCGGGGGAGGGAGAGATGGACATGGCCAGGGGTGGACATAGCCATTGTGGGCGTGTCACGGGATTCGTGTTGAGGTCACTTGTGGTGGCCAAGTGCTAAGGCAGGACTTCCCTGAGACCCTCCTTCACTCTCATTATAATCTTCCTCCCTCCCTTCCTTCCTTCCTTCCCTCCTTCCTCTCTTTCCTGTCTCTCTCCTTCTTTCTTCCCTCCCTCCTTCCTTCCTTTCTCTTATTTGTCTCTCCTTCCTTCCTTCCTCTTCCTTCCTTCCTTCCCTTCCTTCCTTCCTTCCTTCCTTCCTTCCTTCCTTCCTTCCTTCCTCCTTTCCTTCCTTTCTTCTTGTCTCTCTCCTTCCTCCTTCTTTCCTTCCTTCTCCTCCCCTCCTTTCCTGTCTCCTCCTTCTTCCTCTCCCTTCCTTCCTTTCTCTCTGTCTCCTCCTTCCTCCTTCCTTCCTTCCTTCCTTCCTTCCTTCCTTCCTTTTTTTCCTTCCTTGCTGTCTTCTCATCTTTCCTTTTTCTTTGCCTTTCCTCTTTCCTTTTCTCCTTTCCTGTCCCTTCTTGGATGCTCGAATGCAAAAGGGGGGGATATTTCTCCTTTTGTTTTTCTTTTAGTGTGTTTTGGTAGCCCTCTGCCATGAAAATGGAACTTGTGGAGGGGGGCAGCCCTCTGAGCTCTGTTTTTGCTGGCAGAGGCCCCAGTGGGCTTGTCCTTTGCTGTTTTCAGGCTGGATCCAGCCCACGGGCCTTGAGTTTGCCCCCCCCCCCCGGTTCTTCTCCAACCCCCTGCCCCCTGTGGGACACCTTGTATCAACCAGGACAAACATCCAACACTTTCCTGACAACCTCAAGTGATGGAACACTCACAACACAGGGAAGCAAAATTCCCAAGAATTTTGAATACAGTAGTCCTCAACTTACAACCTGCCATAGTGCAGGAGTAATGCTAGGAAGAAGAGTCCTTGACTTATAACTGTTAGTTTAGCGACGATTCAAAGTTACACCGTCTCTGAAAAAAAAAAGACATACAGTTGGTTCTAAAATTTATGACCATCGCAGGATCAAAATCCAGACAGTTGGTAACATTGATGATGGTTTCAGTGTCCTGGTATCATGTGATCACTTTTGGCAAACTTCTGAGAAGCAAAGTCAAACGGGAAAACCAGATTCATTGAGCATTCATGTTACTAACTTAGCAATCGCAATGATTCACTTAACAACTGTGGAAAGAAAGAAAAAGAAAGAGAGAAAGAGAAAGAGAAAGAAAGAAAGAAGGAAGGAAAGAAAGAAAGAAAGAAGAAAAGCAAGAAAGAAAAAGTGAGAAAAAAGAGGGAGGGAGGAACGAAGAAAGAAAGAAATAAAGAAAGAAGGAAGAAAGAAAGAAAGAAAGAAGGAAAGAAAGAAAGAGAAGGAAAGAAGGAAAGAAGGAAAAAGAAAGAAGGAAAGAAACAAAGAGAAGGAAGGAAAGAAAGAAAAAAAAAGAGACGGAAGGAAAGAAAGAAAGAGAAGGAAAGAAAGAAAGAAAGAAAAAAAGAAAGAAAAAGTGTGAGAAAAAAGAGGAAGGGAGGAAGAAAGAAAGATAAAGAAAGAAAGGAAAGGAAGAAAAGAAAGTTGTGTGAGGAAAAAGAGGAGGGAGGGAGGAAGGAAAGAAGGAAGGAGAGATGGAAAGGAAGTAAGAGAGGGAAGAAGGAAGCAAGGAAGGAAATTGTGGGCTCCATTGTAGTCATAAGTTGAGGACTACCTGTACCTCGACAAGCATTTTACTTAACAGTGGAAATTCTGGTTGTAAATCAAGGAATACCACTACATTTAACCCAAATGGACATCTCAAAGACCCATTGTACTTTCTGGACTTTGGGATTTTCCCTAGCTTGGTCTTCAGAGAGGCCTCTCATGCAAGCAGGTGAAGCTTACCTCTCAAAGGCAAGGGGGAAAAAATCTTCCCATTGCACCTGATTCTTTCAGATCAGGTTTTGCAACTTGGTGGTCCATAAAAACTTTGGCACAGAGTGGCCGAACCGCAAACCACCGTTCCTCATGGCAGCAAGAATGCTGTGGCCATAAATAAGACAATTAACCATTTGCTGGTGTTGGCCAACACCCAACACCACTGACTGCTTGGATGAAGGTGTGAAGAAAACAAAAAATCTCCCCCATGACTTCATGAATGCCTTCATCTTGGTTTCCTAGCAACAAAGGAGAAATTGTTTTCTATTTGTCAACTTCTGAGATGTTCTTCGGATTTTCCCGGTCCATTTTACAATCCTGGGATTCTCTAACAGGCTTCGTTCCAAATTCTAGCTAGGTAATTTTCAATATACGACAACACTTTCATAATGTTATATTGCCTAACTGGGTACATTGAGATGAAAAGTACAGATATAACCCTCGACTTACAACCACAATTGAGTCCAATGTTTCTGTTCCTGAGGTGAAACTGTCATGCCCCTGTTGGAATCTGATTCCGAGGGAGAGGTCGAGCAGCTGACAGGGAGTGGGAGTGTGGTTCTGGTGGCTGTGGAGGAAACTGGGGAAGGGCACAGTCTGGCTGGCATTCAGAGGAAGACCCAGGCCCACCCTCTCTTCATCCTAGCGCACGCAGGGAGGAACGGATAAGGGAGCAAAGTGGGTTACGGGGGAGAAAAAGGCCCTGATTCCCTTCATTTAGCTGCAGCTGAGAAAACAGGATAAAAAGGGTGTTTGCGCACAGCTCCTTGCTGGAAGCAAAGTGTGAATTATTTTTATCTGGGTTCTGGTGTCCTCCCAACTGTGTGTATTTTGTTATCTTTTGAAGTCTTCAATTCCTTATCCTGCCCCGTCTCATTAACTGCGGCAGCATGGTTTGTGTTGGGTTTTTATTTGTAATTTTTATGTACTTTGGGTTCGGATGGAATTTCTTCCGTTTAAAAACTGTTCTTGGGAGAGTTTTTTTCTCCAGTCGATGATAACTGGACATTGGGGGCCAAGGTGGAGATATTAAAAGGACTTTACCTATTCGTTGCTTTTGTGCCACGCCCTGAGTCATCATGGAAACATTGGTTAAGTGAATTTTGCCAATTTTTCTTGCCATGGTTGTTAAGGGAGTTGTAGTAAGTTAGTAACCCGGTCGTTAAGTGAATCTGGCTTCCCCTATTGACTTTGCTTGCCAGAAGGTTGCAAAAGGCGATCCCATGACCCAGGGACACTGCAACTGTCATAAATACGAGTCAATTGCCAAGCATCTGAATTTTGATCATTAATAGATAACCGATCATCAGAGTTAGAAGGGACCTTGTAGGTCATCTAGTCCAACCCCTTGCCCAAGCAGGAGGCCCTACAGGTCCTCCCCATTTCTGACAGATGAGAGTCCAATCTCTTCTTGAAAGTCTCCAATGATGGCGCTCCCACAATGTCTGAAGGCAACTTCTGTTCCATTGTGTCGTGCCCCTGTCAGAGTCTGAATCCAGGAGGAAGCCGAACAGCTGACAGGGAGTGGAGTGTGGCTCAGTTGGCTGTGGAGGGAATTGGGGAAGGGCAAAGTCCACCTGGGCAGAGCCAGGAAGAGGTAGAACGAGGGAGAGGGAATTCAGAGGAAGATCCAGGCTCACCCCCTCTTCATCCTAGGGCACACAGGGAGGAACGGAGAAGGGAGCAATTTGAGTTGCTTGGCTTATGGGGGAGGAAAGAACCCTGATTCCCTTCATTAACTTCAGCTGGGAACACAGTGTATAAAAAAAGGCAAGCTGGCCTAATCCTGTAAGGAAGCCAGGAAGGAAACATTCTGGTGTTGCTTATAGAAACTGCCTCTCCGTTAACCCTTTTTACATTCTTGGCAGGACTAAACTTCTTGTCTCAGGAACCTCTCTGGAGTTTTCTTTCCCTCCTTTGCTGGTACTTTGCTTGTGTGGAGTGACCGTTCAAAGTTACAATGGCTCTGAAAAAAGTGACTTATGACCATTTTTCACACTTATGACTGTTGCAGCATCCCCACAGTCATGAAAAGCCAGGCGAGGAGATGCGTGCCTTAATGTGAGTGATATTGAGTTCACCACGCCCAGCCAATAACATGTCCACCCAGTCACATGACCACCAAGCCACGCCCACCACCTAAGCCACACCCACAGAATTGGTTGTTAAAAATTTTGAATCCCACCCCTGCCCATGTAATTAAAATCCTGCTCAATGACAAATAGCGGCGAATATCTGTCCCTCGGGTTTAGGATGAGAGTAAAGATTCGTTCTCCCAGCTTGTGGGTTGGTTTCCAAACATTTCGTCACCAGGCTAGGTAGCATCTTGAATGGAGTTTAAGGCAGGGGTGTCAAACTCAAGGCCTGTGGGATGCTTAAATCCGCCCTGCAGGCCTGGCCTGGAAATATCAAAGGACCAGCCTGCGGTGCCTCTGCTGGCCAAAACAGGTGGACGTGGCCATTGTGGTCATGACACAGGACTCGTGTTGGGGGCACCTGCGGTGCAGTGGTGGGATTAAAAAAGTTTTACCACCGGTTCAGTGGGTGTGGCTTGGTGGGCATGCTTTGTGCATGTGTGCACACTTTGCGTGTGTGCACCAAACACACACTTTGCACAGGTACAGAGGCATTTCAACTCACCTCCTGCAAGCCTGCACTCTGCCCCCTCCCCACAGCCCCTTTCGGCCTTTCCAGCCTCCCGCAGCACTCAACCGGCCAAAAACAGGCCACGCGGTAACCCGATGACTACTGTTGTAACTCGATGACCACCTATAGTCGTTCTACATACTTTCCGATCCCCAGTGAAATATAGGAACTTAAAAGCCCGAAGGACTAGACATTTCCTATCATTAGACTTCTCTTTAAAGGGACACGGTGGCTCAGTGGCTAAGACGCTGAGCTTCTCAATCGGAAAGGTCGGCAGTTCGGAGGTTCAAATCCCCAGCATCATGTAATGGAGTGAGCTCCCGTTCCTTGTCCCAGCTTCTGCCAACCTAGCAGTTTGAAAGCATGTAAAAATGCGAGTAGAAAAATAGGTGGGAAGACAACAGCATTCCGTGTACCTTTGGTGTTTAGTCATGCCGGGTCACATGACCACGGAGACGCCTTTGGACAGCGCTGGCACTTCGGCTTTGTAATGGAGATGAGCACCGCCCCTTAGAGCTGGAAATGACTAGCATGTATGTGCAAGGGGAACCTTTACAGGTAGTCCTCGACTTACAACCATTTGCTTAGTGACTGTTCAAACTTACAACGGCACTGTAAAAAGTGACTTATGACCATTTTTCACAGGGCCATGCAGTATCCCCATGCTGGCTGGGGGATTCTGGGAGTTGAAGTCCACACATCTTAAAGTGGCCAAATTGAGAAACAGTACCCTAGTAAAATAGGTAGTCCTCACCTTAAGACCGCAACTGACCCCCAAATTGACATTGTTAAGTGAGAAATGTGTTAAGTGAGTCTTGCCCCATTTTATGACTTTTCTTGCCACATTTGTTAAATGAATCACCACGGTTGTTAAATCAGTAATACGGTTGTTAAGTGAAACTGACTTCCCCAATTGACTTTGCTTGTTAGAAGGTTGCAGAAGGTTTAACAGATGAACAGAGTTGGAAGGGACCTTGTAGATCATCTAGTCCAACCCCCACCGCCCAAGCAGGAGACGCTGCCTACACCATTTCTGACAAATGGCAGTCCAATCTCTTCTTGAAAGCCTCCAGTGATGAAGCTCCCACAACTTCCAAAGGGGAATCACATGACCCTGGGACACTGCGACGGTCATAAGTGTGAATCAGTTGTCAAGCTGCCAAATGTACATCATTCAACAATGGAGATGTTGCAACGGTTGTAAGTGTGAAAAGTGATCCTGAGTCATTTTTTTTCGAGTGCCGTTGTAATTTCAAACAGTTACTAAGTGAACTGTTGTAAGTCAAGGACTACCTGTATCTTACAACATCTCAGGATGCCATGAAAGCTCCTTACTTCTTGATTTTACACTCCGCTCCCCTATCTTTAGAAACAGACATTCACATATAATATTTGTCTTTCCGTCCTTTTATTGGCCGATGACAATGCGTTTCATACAGGATTCCGGTTTCTGCTCTCGTTTACAGGATTCCTACCACGCCTGAAATGCAAATATTTCATCCAGGTGCCTTTTCAACAACACATGCTTTTATTGAAAGAAAAAAAAAACAGAATGCTGGATGAATAGACCAATATGGGCTGGTCTAATAAACTCTGCAAAATTCTTTAGAGGCCAGCTCTTCGAAATAATAGCTGGGGCTTTAATTCCCTATCCTCCTTATAGATAAAAATAGCTAATAATAGCTAATTCATCCATGTCAATGGGATATGATGCATTGGGTATACACCTCCTTTATTAAACACATGAGCTTTTTTCGAACTCTCAGTTCCTCTTTTTCTGGAGAAACTTCATTTCTTCAACTTCTTCATTTGAAAAATGAACTATTAAATGGGGAAAAAAGCCTTATAGGAATAACTAATATGTTTCCCCAAAAATAAGACCCTGTCTTATAATTTTTTTGCCAACAGGAAAGGCACCAGGTCTTATTTGCAGGGGAAATCATCCACTGACTAACCTCACTTGCATGCATCGCCCCCTGGCCTCCTTTTCACTGTCAGAGGCCTTCAGGAACTACTTATGTGACTGGCAAGGCCTTCCTGAAGGCCTCTGCAGCTGATAACAGATCTCCAAATCGATCCTGAGCTTTGCTATCAGCTACAGAGGCCTTCAGGAAAGCCTTGCCAGCCTTGCCAGCTGCAGAAGAAATGGGCCAATGAGGCAGGTGTTGGGGTGTGCGAGGCCTGGCTACAACTGTCCAAAGGTAAGTAGTAGGGCAGCTCCATCCCCACCCTAGCTTAATTTTTACCTGGTTGCTCTGGAGTGGGAGCGAACTTAATTAGGGCTTATTTTTTGGGGGGTGTAGGGCTTATATTGGATGCACATGTAAAAATCAAGCTAGGACTTACTTTCAGTGTAGGCTGTATTTTGGGGGAAATTGTGAATTTCACTCCATTTTGCCAACTTTCTTGAGCTGCTTGTGAGGTGAATCACTGTGACGGTCCTAAATATGAATCAGTTGTCATGCATCTGAATTTTGATAATGTAACTATGGGGAATGAAACAAACAAAATGTTAAAAAGTTATAATATTTATGTAGTTGCTTACCAAGTGCATCTAAATTATATTTAAGCAACCAAAATATCTTTACAATCTCCAAGGCGTGTCACAACATTTGGGCATCCCTAAATGTTTGGAAATGGAAAGTTGAAAAACTTGACACGCCGTTAGATGCTACAATGGTCGTAAGTGTGAAAAATCATCACAAGTCACTTCTTTCAGTGCTGTTGTAAGTTCCAATGGTCACTAAATGAACGGTTATAAGTTGAGGACTAGCTGTGCTGGTTTTTTTTCCTCAGCTGTGTTGAATAATGTGTCTCACTTATAGGCACCGGAGTTTTTGTTAAGCGTCCAGAAAAGCGGTATAACAACTTCCTTAGGCTGATTCCTTTAAAAAAAATGTCAAATTGTTCTTATTGTGAAGGAGCAATCAACTGAAAATAATTGGAAAAAAATAGTGGAAAATTATATTGAAGGTTCTCTGGTCTTTTTTTTTTCCCCTTGTAATGTATGGCTGTGGATGTTCTTTTCTAGTATTTTGGATGATAACAGGGTTCTGGCTACCAAAACTTAACTCGCTGTTTTAGGTAGGATAGAGAGCCAATGCTAAAATAAGTTTCAGTTGTCAGATTCTGGCCTTTCTAATCTACTCTTGGGCTTCAACTGCTTTGCATAATTCTACCCTGTTTTTTTTTTTTTTTTTTGCTGAGCATCAGAAATTTCAAGCTCAGTTGTGGTCATGAGGACTGACTGTATTAAAGCAACCTGTAGATTTCCAATGAAAACATGTGAATACATTGTCAGATAGTAACCTAGGTCCTTGTTTTCTTCAAGGTGAGAAGATGTAGACAGTGTTAGGGATAACACCCTAGCAGAATCTGCATGGCAGTCAGGCAGGCAGGCAAAATATGTGAGATAAATTTTTTTGTAGCTTACACTCAGTAAAACAGATACACTGTGCTAGTTAAATAGTTTATTCCAGTAAGAGTTATAGCATAGTCAAAACAGTCCATATATCATTCACTAGTTCAGTCCGTCCGGGGATTATTTAGTTGCAAAGTCCAGGGTCGAAAAAGAGGTCAGTAAACTTACAAATATCAGTCCAGTAATATATCTCCTCGCAGTAGAGATATGAAGAAGTCAAACCTCCTTTCTTCCTTCAGCAACTCAGCAGTAAGGAAAACAGTTAGCAAACCATCAATCCATCAAACCATCAATCGTCAGCAAGCCAGCAGGTTCTCTTGCTCCCTCTTATGGTGGTTTCACAACCGCACCCAAAATGACATGCTTTGCGGTTTAAAGTGACACACACTTAAACTTACTATCATAGTTTATATATATTATTTTACCCAAACTACGTTAGGTAACCTTGTTATACCTAACAGACAGCAAGGGGCATGGGGAAAGCATCTCTCTAACTTGTCTCTTTTCTCTCCACCTGTCCTGTCCTAGGTTGAAAAGGGAGGGAAAGCAGATTTTTTGAACGCCCGGCTGCAACCCGGAGATGAAGTGATTCTCATCAATGAAGTCTATCTAAGCAGCTCCAGGCAGAAAGCTATCTCCTTAGTAAAAGGATCTTGGAAGACACTGAAGCTAGTTGTCCGCAGGTAGGTAATAACCAAACCATGCGGGAAGTGTAACGGGTAGTTGTACCCCAGGATTTTGATTCTCGTATTGTCCCTTATTGAGACGTGAGGCTGGCAACTTTCCTAGGTTGGGTTTACAAATGAGGCTTGTTTCGAAGATTGTTGTGAGAAGGGCTGAATTAAAAATGAGAAGAACTCAAGTTCTAGGACGTTATTTGAAGGGATGGGAAATGAAGATTGTTAAAAGTAAAGGGAAGGAATATAAAGTTGGCTTGTTTGACCAAGGTTGAAATAGATATGCCATTATCTATCTCTGGTTGTTATCTATTTATGGTAACTACTAATGGCGTTTTACTGACTAGGACTGAACAAGGAGGTTTTGATGATTTATTTATAGATAACAGATTAGATATGGATAAAAGAGACCCTTTATTGTATTTAAAGAGAAGATGATCAATTAAATAAAGAAAATTTTTTATATTTGTTGCGTATAAAGGGAGAAGCCATTTCTTTATATATTTCTTTACTTTTTCCTTTACTATATTTTTATTTATAATACAGGTAGTCCTCGATTTACAACAGTTCATTTAGTGACTGTTTCAAAGGCACTGAAAAAGTAACTTATGACCATTTGTCACACCTACGATGATTGCAGCATCCCCTTGGTCACGTGATCAAAATTCAGACACGCTTGGCAAACTGACTCATATTTATGACGGTTGCAGTGTCCCCGAGGTCATGTGATCCTTTTTTGTGACCTTCTAACAAAAAAAGTCAATGGGGAAGCCAGATTCACTTAACGACCGTGTGGCTAATTGAAGAACTGCAGTGATTCACTTAACCAATGAAGGCGAGAAAAGTCGTAAAATGGAACAAACTCACATAACAGATTTCTCACTTAGTAAGAGAAATTTTGGGCTCAATTGTAGTCGTAAGTCGAGGACTACCTGCATCTTTTGTTTTATGGCCTATTTCACCACCGTTGTTAAGCAAATCACCTCAGTTGTTAAGCGGATCAAGGAAATTCAGCTTCTTTGCTTCTCAGAGGTCAGCTGGAAAGGTCGCAAATGTTGATCATGTGACCCTGGGAATCCTGCAACCATTGTAAAAACGTGCCAGTTGCCAAGTGCCCAAATTTTGATCCCATGACCGTAGGGATACTTGGATGGTCATAAGAGTGGGGACTGTTTGTAAGTCCCTTTTCCCCCAATGCTGTTGTAACTTTGAATGCTCGCTAAACAAATGGTTGTACGTCAAGGACTTACCTGCATATGAAGCCTTGACATTTCGAGACTAAAGAATAGAACAGAGCTGGAAGGGTCCTTGAAGTTCTTCTAGTCCAACCCCTGGCTCAAGCAGGAAACCCTCTAGATAGATAGATAGAATTCTTTAGATAGAATTCTTTATTGGCCAAGTGTGACTGGACACACAAGGAATTTGTCTTGGTGCAAATGCTCTCAGTGTACATAAAAGAAAAGATACATTCGTCAAGAGTCAAGAATCATCAGGTACAACACTTAATGATAGTCATAGGATACAATAAGCAATCAAATCATACTAGAAAACAGTCAGTAAAAATCATAAGGATACAAGCGACAAAGTTACAGTCATACAGTCACAAGTGGGAGGGGATAGGTGATAAGGAGTGATGACAAGATTAACAGTGATAGTAGTGCAGACTTTGTAAATAGTTGGACAGTGTTGAGGGAATTATTTGTTTAGCAGAGTGATGGCGTTCAGGAAAAAAACTGTCCTTGTGTCGAGTTGTTCTGATGTGCAGTGCTCTATAGCGTCGTTTTGAGGATAGGAGTTGAAACAGTTTATGTCCGGGATGTGAGGGGTCTGTAAATATTCTCTGTAAACATTCTACCATTCTGAATGCTGTTTACTGCTGGATGTTACATCCCTGAAGTCTAGTGAGAGGGTCAGACTATAAGGTTTTCCCTCTCTCATTCCCCATTTCTTTTATTTAAAAAATTGTTTGCAGTCTGTTTTTTAAAAGCCTACACTCTTCTCCCTATCTTTTGTATTTCAAAGCTGGAATTCTGCCCACACGGAATGAGAACTTTCTGGAGCGCGATGCTTCCCAAACACTTTTATCAAACTTGAGAATCAGGTCAAAATACAAAGTCAGATCCGTGTCATTGCAATCCGAAGTGTTCAATCGGCATCCAGCCTGGAATGTGAGCCATTCCAGAATCATTACTTTTTGTGTTTTGCAACCTTCTTTTCAATGAAAAACAACCAGTGGTCTTTCGTCCAAAGCAAAGAAGCGTTTGGAGGCCCTGTTTGGCTGTGTAAAAGCTTTGGAGACCCGTAGAGTGTGGTATCTTCCCCTAAACCTTAGTTTTAACCGCTGGTGTACTGTAGAATGAAAAAGGCCAAGGTACTTTAGCGATTAACAGAGTTGGGAGGGACCTTGTAGGTCATCTAGCCCAACCCCCACCCAAGCAGGAGACCCCACGCCATTTCCAACAGACGGCAGACCAGTTTCTTCTTGAATGCTTCCAATGATGAAGCTCCCCACAACTTCTGAAGGCAAAGTCTTCCATTGGTTGATTGTTCTCACTGTCAGAAAGTTTCTCCTTATTTCTAGGTTGAATCTCTCCTTGTTCAGTTTCATTCCATTCAGTTATTTCATAACTGTAGTTGGCTGTGACTGTACAATTAAAAGGCCTGTCTCCTTTTGGGGGATTTAAAATGCTTGTCTATAGTTGCCATCTCGATATTTTTGTCTCTGATTGACACCTCTGAGTTAAATTTTGTTGGAAAAGAACAAGTTTATGTCTATTACAACTGTGAGAAATCAGCTTAAGTAGTAGATTGGCTATTTCCAAAATATTAGAAGTCAAATAGAATAAAGGCTAACATTTTCAATTTTCATTGCCACAGAGAGAACTTCTCATCTTTTGTGACGAACAGTATCACAAGTTTAACTTTAGATATTTATCCAAATAACAAAGTTGGAAGGAACCTTGAAGATCTTCTAGTCCAACCCTTGCTCAAGCAAGAGATCCTATACCATTTCAGACAAATGGTTGTCCAATCACTTTTTGAAAACCTCCAGCGATGGAGCACCCACAACTTCTGGAGTTGATTTGTTCCAGTGAGAAATTGTTTTGTCAAGAAATTTCTCCTTAGTTCCAGGTTACTTCTCTCCTTGCTTAGTTTCCACCCATAGCTTCTTGTCCTGCCCTCAGGTGCTTTGGAGAATAGCTTGACTCCCTCTTCTTTGGGGCAGCCCCTGAGATACTGGAACACTGCTATCATGTCATCCCAAGTCCTTTTTTCCACCAGACTAGACATACCCAATTCCTGCAACCGATCTTTGCGTGTTTTAGCCTCCAGCCCCCTAATCATCTCTTATTTATTTAACATATTGAAAGATCTAGAAACTGGCTTTCCCCAAGGTAAAACTTCATTAGTTTTAATGATTATTTGGCTTATTGTCCAATAATGTAATGCCAGCCCAGTTTATTTAATCAGTGTATGATTTATTATGTTCTGTGAACCCAAAAAATGGGTTAATCCAGCAAGAAGAAGCACCTATTTATTTTTATGTATTTGCAGAGACATTCACAGCTTTTGAAACGGCCCCAATCATTTAATCTCTGGATGGAGGAAGGATCCAGAAACCCAACCACAAAATTAGTAAAAATAATGTAAACAGAGCAATTCTACAGCTGTACCAAGCATTGAATTATAAAATTCATGTTGACTCCTGGCTGGTATAGTTTCAGCAATCCATAAAGAGGTAAAATCTCAGGTGTTCCAAGAAATTATTGTAATTATTTTGTATTTAATAGTGTGGATGTTCACAACCAGTTAAACACTTTAATCTTTGTATGTCACTCACAGTTGCTGCTGTGCAATGGGTAGCTATATGTGGCCATAATCCCTCTTAACAAGAGGATTGTTAAAGCTTTGAAGAATTTTATTTGCTTGTTTCTTGATGCATCTCAGAAGCATCACGATTAAAATAAGGCAATACTGTGTGATATAAAAATTTAAATATGACATACAAGATTGAAATACGTGCAAGTATAAGAATTTTGTGAGAAGGAACAGAAGAAAAAATGAAAAAATTCTAGGACATTATTTTCAAGGAAATATCAAGATTGTGAGAAGTAAAACGGAAGGAATAAAGAGCTGGTTTATTTGATCAAGATTAAAACAGATACCTTGTTATTTCTAGTAACCTTTGCTGACATCAGGACTGAAATGATGATGCTTTTAAGTATGGGATTTCTAGATAAGATTTATAGATAAGAGATTGGATATGGAAAGAAGAGATTATCATAATATCAATTTAGGACCAAAATTGAGCCTAACATTTCTGTTGCTAAGTGAGACAGTTAAGTGAGTTTATAGATAAGAGATTGGATATGGAAAGAAGAGATTATTTCTTATATTTTAAGAGAGCAGTGGTTAAGTTACTAATTTTTTTATTCTTTTGATCAAGGGGGAAGTCATTTCCTTTTATATATTTACTTTTCTTTATTACAGATAGTCCTTGACTTATAATTGTTCATTCAAAATTACAATGGTGTTGAAAAATGGGACTTAGGACTGTTTTTCACAGTTACGACCATTGCAGCATCTCCATAGTCATGTGATCAAAATTCATATGTCTGGCAATTGGCAGGAATTTGGGGTGGTTGCAGTGCCCTGGGGTCAAGGGATCCCCTTTTGTGACCTTCTGACAAGCCAAATGAGTGGGGAAGACAGATTCACTTAACAACTGTGTTATTAGCTTAACAGCTGCAGGGATTCCCTTAACAATTGTGGTAAGAGAGATCGTAAAATGGGGCAAATTTCACTCCGCAATGGAAATTTGGAGGTCAATTGTGGTCATGAATTGAGGACTTCCTGTATAAAGCTGACCAAACAATTTCAGCCTTGAGTCACATGTTTCCATAGACAGAGAAAAGTGCAGATGTGACTCAAGCACTTTCTGGGAAGAAATAAGGATCCTGCAAGCAAAATCTAATGAAAGAGAAATAGCCATAGCACTTAGACTTTTATACAGTTTCATATTGCTTTGCAGCCCTCTCTAAGCGGCTTACAGTCAGCCTATTTTCCCCAATAATCTGGGTCCTCATTTCACCGACCTCGGAAGGATGGAAGGCTGAGTCAACCTTGAGGTCAGGATCGAACTGCTGGCGGTCGGCAGAATTAGCCTGCAACATTGCAATCTAACCACTGCACCACCACGGCTCCTAAATAACTCTACAGCAATAACCATAGCACTTAGACTTCTGTTCAAGGGTGGGTTTCTACCGGTTCTGTCCACCTCTGTAGAACCAGTAGCTCTGAAGAGCAGCAGACATTAGAACCGGTTCTATGTCTGCTGATGTTTTTGCCCACCCACCCACCTGGGCTCTTACCGGATCTTTATTTCCTGATTTTTTCAACTTCAGCTGCCGAACAAGGCACAGCTGCAATTAAAAAAAACAAGAAAAAAGGGCTGTTTCAAAGGCTGCTTCTCGGCAGCACGTGCTAATGAAGATTTACAGGTGCACAGCTCACAGCGGGCAGAGAAGCTCGTAAATCCCCAACCGGTAGTTAACCCTGCAGTATTCCCACCCCAGCTCATGTCCCCCTTCATAGTGTGTTACAGGCCTCTCTAAGTAGTTTACAGTATCAGCATATTGCCCCCCCAACCATATGGTTTTTTTTTTTAATGTTTATGACAATTTTATTAATTTATGATTGGGGTAGATTGCGGGGCTGATAAAATATATATATAATTTTATCTCATTTTATTCTAGTTTATATATGTATGTATTAAATTATTGTATTTTTATCCCACAACTATTGTATTTTACCCTACTCTCGTTTTAAATTATTTGTTTAGAATTTCCAGTATATATAAAATGGATGATATAACATACACAAAAAATACAAAAGCAAAAAGGAGGAGAAACAGGGAAGGGAAAAGTGGGGAAAAGAAGGAGAGGGGAAAAAGAAAAGGCACTGACTTCCAACTCTCTTTGGTGCAGTAGTATAGGGTAATAACATCAAACCACATTTTTTTAGTTTTACATGGTAGTTTAAACTAGCCATTTCCCTAATATCTAATTGGTAAAGCCCAAAATCAAAGTTTCATTTTTTTTTCTACCTCAAGCACGAAGTCCAGAAGTGGTTTCCAAGCGGGGGTTGGATTCTTCCGGTTCAGACCGGTTCACATGAACCGGATGTTAAATTTGCATCTGGTTCGCTGAACCGTATTTGAACTGAGCTGCTGGCCATGCTCACTCCACCCTGCCCCTCCCAGGACTCTCCACGCAGCCCATTTTCAATGCAGGTAAGTGCAGGGTCCATGCAGAGGCTCTGGGAGGGAGGAAAACAGGCCTCCCGAAAGTCCGGAAATGGGCCTGTTTCCAGCTTCCGGAGGGCCTCCAGAGCCAAGGGGAGGCCATTTTTGGCCTTCCAGAGGCCCGAGGAAAGCCCCCGGACCCTTGGGAAGGCAAAAAATGGAAGTATCAGAAGTACCAGAAGTCCAGAAACAGGACTGTTTCCAGCTTCCGGAGGGCCTCCGGAGCCTGGGGGACACTGTTTTCACCCTCCCAGAGGCCTGAGGGAAGCCTCTGGATCCTTGGGAAGACAAAAAACGGCCCTCCCTGAAGTTCCTGTAGGCCACGCCCACCATGGCCATGTTCACCCAGCAACCGGGCAGCGAACCAGTTGCTGGGATTTTTGAATCCCACCTCTGTTTCCAGGTAGAAACAAAGATATTTGTGTTTTTTTTTCCTTGGTCAAAGCAATTAATTTAGCCGTCTCTGCTACCTCCGTCAACTTTTGCAGCCATTTGTCTGTTTTCAGGGTTAAAGTGTCCTTCCATTTTTGAGTGTAAAGTGCTGCTGTCAACATGTATGGCAACATAGTTCCAAATTTTGTCCCCTAGTCTTTAACAATCTGGCTCCTCATTTTACTGACCCCGGAAGGATGGAAGGCTGGGTCAAGCTTGAGCCGTTGAGAATCGAACTGCTGGCAGTCGGCAAAGTTAGCCTGCAATACTGCGCCACCAGAGCTCTAAACCGAAGAGCATATCCTAGCAAGGCTGTCACTTCGCTGACTAATAAGCTAAGCTTGTTCAGCTCCTTAATCCTCCCATACATTACAGGAAAGTACAGTCAGTTCTCCCATCCTGAAACCGCCTCCACAAATGGTCATCTCCTTCCAGTGTTGCCCTTTGGAGCTCCTTGCCAAGAACCAAAGGGAGTTGAATGTTTTTTAAAGCACCTGCAGGTTCCCAAAGAAATCAGAAAGTTCAAGGACTCCGTGTACTACGAATGAATGCTGAGGGACTAGTTATCTTGCTGCATCTTAACATTGTAGGCATGTTATATCGTTGGCCAACCCGATGTGGGTGGCTGGGTTTTCCCAATTTAGATTTCAGGAGGAGAACTCATAGATTCAATGCAATATACATCAGGTGTCAGGATTCCGGCAGTTACTCCCATTTAAATCATGAGTTTCGAGCCAAACTTCCAAAACTTTAAAAGGATTTATTGGGAGTTAAACAGTCCAGCATTGTCTGGGTGTAGCCGATTCTGAGGCACATCATTCATTGTCACTCTTGACCCTGGTTTTCCCCGCACCTGATGGGTATATTGTAAGTCATATTCTCCAATGGGACACATCCATAGCCAAAAGCCATCAGTCAAGCTCTCCAGCTAGAATTTGGCACAGCAGAAACTTCAGTCGCCTAGTTACTATCTTTGAAAACATTTATGGAATGCAGTTTCAGTTTGCAAGTGGCTGCACTGCTCCCCCCTCCCTTTCTGTTGGCAACTCTAAAAAGACCATAGAAATAGTTTATGAGTTGACATCAGGGGTGTCAAACTCAATTTCATTGAGGGCCGCATCAGGGCTGTGGTTGACCTTGAGGTGGGAAAAGGAGGGCGTCTTTGATTTCTCCGTCTGCCTACTGATCTACTTTTTTAACCTACTGGTTTAGATCAGAGAATCGGAGAACGAGAAAGTTGGAAGGCATTTTGGTTCATGTATAGGTAGTCCTCAACGTACAGCCATTCATTTAGTGACCGAAGTTACAACGGCACCGATAAAGTGTCTTATGACCGATTTTCATACTTCTTAGCGATGCAGCTTCCCCGCTGCTGCATTGACTTATGACCAAAATCGAGCCTAACATTTCTGTTGCTAAGTGAGACAGTTAACTGAGTTTCCTTCCATGTTACGACCTTTCCTGCCACAGTTGTTAAGGGAACCACTGCAGTTGTTAAGTTAGTAACACAGTTACTGGCTTCCTCGTTGAATTTGCTTGTCCAGAAGGTCGCAAAATATGACCCTGTGACCCCGAGACACTGCGACTGTCATAAATACGAATCCCTTGCCAAGCATCTGAATTTTGATCACATGACCATGGGGATGCTGCTATGGTCGTAAGTGTGAAAAATGGTGATGTTCGCTTTTTGTTTTTTACTTCTCTTGTGATTTTGATTTTGAGTAGTCATTAAGCGAATGGTTGTAAATCAAGGACCGTCTATGCTATTTTTATATTTCAATATTTTATCAGTATACCGCCAGAGTCCCTGTGTAAAGGAGATGGGCAGTTTCAGAGAGGGTGGGAGGGAGGGAGAGAGGGAGAGAGAGGGAGAGAGAGAGAGGGATGGAGACAGAAAGAGAGGGAGGGAGGGAGAAAGAGGGAGGGGGAGAGAGAGGGGGAGGGGGAGAGAGAGAGGAAGAGAGAGGGCAGGGAGGGGGAGGGAGGGAGAGAAAGAGGGGGAGAGAGGGGGAGGGGGGAGAGGGAGAGAGAGAGAGAGGAGGGAGACAGAAAGAGAGGGAGGGAGGGAGAGAGAGGGAGAGAGAGGGATGGAGAGAGAAAGAGAGGGAGGAAGGGAGGGAGGGAGAATGAGGGAGGAGAAAGGGGGGGAGAGAGAGAGAGAGGGAGGGAGAAGGAGGGAGAGAAAGAGGGGGGAGAGAGAGGGAGAGAGAGTGGGAGAGAAAGAGAGAGAGAGAGAGAATAGATAACATAAATAGCGAGATGATAGATGATAGATAGATAGATAGATAGATAGATAGATAGATAGATAGATAGATAGATAGATAGATAGAGGCAAAGGTTCCCTTTGAACATATGTGCTAGTCGTTTCTGGCTCTAGGGGGCATGCTCATCTCCATTACAAAGCCAAATTGCCAGTGTTGTCCGAAGGCGTCTCCGTGGTCATGTGGCTGGCATGACTAAATGCCAAAGGCGCATGAAATGCTGTTACTTTCCCTTCAAAGTGGTTTCTATTTTTCTACTTGCATTTTTTTTACATGCTTTCAAACTGCTAGATTGGCAGAAGCTGGGACAAGTAACGGGAGCTCACTCCATTATGCAGCAGTAGGAATTTGAACCGCTGAACTGCCCGACCTTTCTGATGGACAAGCTCAGCGTCTTAGCCACTGAGCCACCATGTCCCTTGATAGGTAGGTAGGTAGGTAGGTAGAAATAGATGATAGATAATATATATCATAGTGAGATTAGATAGAGAGTTGATAGATAGATAGAAATAGATGATAGATAAATGCCCTGATGATAGATGATAGATAGATGGATGATAGATAAATAGATAGATGATACATAGAGAGATGATAGATAATAGAGAGAATGAATAGATGATACATAGAGAGATGATAGATTAAACAGATGGACAGATAGAAAAGTAGATGATAGATGATAAATAGAGATATGATAGATAGATAGATAGATAGATAGATAGATAGATAGATAGATAGATAGATAGATAGATAGATAGATAGATGGAATTGTTCTTCAAGCACCACAAGGCCACCAGCAGTTTTATTTTTAATTTTTAAGTCACTCCTCGTTAAAGCAAACTGCCTATCCCTTCCCCTCCTCTCCATTTCTTAGCGCATTAATGTCATTTCATGCAAGTTTTGGCTCAGAGCCTGCAGAAATTAAATCCAGTCAATCCCGCTTTTTGTGAATGAAATCAATTAGCAGATGGATTTGGTTCCAGCAGTTATGAATAAAATCACTGCCATGGACATCTTGCTTAAACAGCAGTTTGTAATGTTCTGCTTGAGATAGGTTTGTGCAAAGATTAATCATCTCTTCTCTTTGGATAAGGCTGCAGGCAAAACGAATCAGACTGATGGCATTGGAGACATAGGATTCTGACCTTGTCAGGTCTGATGTGAATATTTTTTCTTTTTCATATTTTTTTTTCCTTCCATGGAAGATTTAGCTGGATCAATGTAAAGTGAGCTCGTATTTGAAAGCTTTTAGCCCAGGCCAAGCCATCCAAACAATACAGCCTTTCCACCCCCATCAAAAGCAAATTGGAAGGCATACAAAAATAAATCAAGCAGATCAGAAATGCAATAAAAATTAAATCCGAAACTTTAAAGCTTTCAAAATGCAAAATTAGACTTTGTTAAAAGCCAGTTTGGAAAAGTTGCGGTGAATTTAATTGTCAGCTTCTTTGGCAGCTGCCTTAAATGTCTTTCCAAGGATGACGTTGATAGAGATTTTTTGAGATGAAAAGGAGGGAGGGAGAAGGACTCCTGAAATTGATTTTTTCTTTATTTCTCTTTAAGAGTTTTCCAGAAAAAGACAGGGAAAGAAAAACATTTAAAGAAATATAAGGAAATAAAGAACAGAAAAGAAAATGGAAGGAAGGATGAGAAAAAAGAGAAGGAATGAAGTTGTATGGAGAAGGAAGGAAGGAAGGAAGGAAGGAAGGAAGGAAGGAAGGAAGGAAGGAAGGAAGGAAGGAAGGAAGGAAGGAAGGAAGGAAGGAAGGAAGGAAGGAAAAAAATGAAAGGAAGGAAGGAAGGAAGGAAGGAAGGAAGGAAGGAAGGAAGGAAGGAAGGAAGGAAGGAAGGAAGGAAGGAAGGAAAGAGCGAGGCAAGGAAGGAGGAGGAAAAAAGAGAATGAAGAAAGTTGTATGAGAAAGAAGGAAGGAAGTAAAAAAGAAAGAAGAGGAAAATATGTCAGAAGGAGGGAAGGAAGGAGAAAAAGAAAGAAGGAAGTTGTATGAGAAGGAAGGAAAGAAGATGAAACTTGAATCGCAATTGCAAAACTGCAAACTGTATATAAACATAGTGGCATAGAGAAACAAACAGTGGTATTGTATTAAACACCACATAAATTCCAACTATTTGGTTGACATTGTCTGCCATCAACACTACACATTCATCATGTACTTTAGTTCAGTTAACCAACGAATTTTGAGTAGTAAGCTCTTCATCTTTTTAGAAACATTATTAATAAATATACAAATATTTGTCCACAGAGCTGTTTACTAATGGAGGTAGGAATTTCCATGCATGCAAAATGTATTTGCTATTGGACTTCCAGAGGCTTCCTTCTTTCTTTTCTTCAAAGGGATTGCTATAGGACTACAATTCTCATAACTGTTGACTTTATAAATAACAAATCTGGCTGTTTCAGTCCCAAATATTTGAAGGGCATCATGCCAAAGGCCGGATTGCTGTTTTCAAACCATCGACTCATTGGAAAATATTTATTTCTTCATTCGTTTTTCATAGCTGCCCAACTCAGCCAACTGACTCTGGGCGTCAGTTTAAAATTTATAAATACCATTAAAACAATTTTAAAAAACCATGAAAACAAAATAAATAAATAAATACTGATGCTATTGTATCGAGTGGTGAAGTCTGCCACCATTCTCAAAATAGGGTTAGGACTTCTCTTGATTTGATTTGTTTGTCATTTGCTTAGGAAACAGATAAGCCGCTCCCTTAACAGCCCTGGGATGGCTTCAAAAACACAATTCAAGATAATAAAAACGTCATTAAAAGAACTTCATTTGAAAAAGATGAAACAAACCAACCAGTAAATCACCTTTATTTGCTAAAGTTTAACGGAACAGAATAACAGCTTTGGAAGGGGCCTTGGAGGTCTTCTAGACCAACCTCCCTGCTCAAGCAGGAGACCTTGTATTATTTCAAACAAATGGTTGTCCAGTCTCTTCTTAAAAGCCTGCAGTGGTGGAGCACCCACAGCTTCTGAAGGCAAATTGTTCCACCGCTTAATTGTTCTGTCAGAAAATGTCTCCTTAGTTCTAGGTTGCTTCTCTCCTTGATTAGTTTCCATCCATTGCTTCTTGTCCTGCCTTCTTTGGAGCTTTGGAGAATAGCTTGACTTCTTCTTCTTTGCGGCAGCCTCTCAAATATTGGAAGACTGCTATCGTGTCTCCCCTGGTCCTTCTCTTCACTAGACTAGACATACTCTATTCCTGCAACTGTTCTTCGTATGTTTTAGCCTCCAGCCAGTGGTGGGATTCAAATAATTTAGTTAGTTAGTTAGTTTACTTTATTGTCATTGCACCTCGTACAACAAAATCAAACGCCATCTTCAGTGCACATCATGACCATGAAAATAAACACAAACCCACATCCTTCACCCTCCACACATTGAACCGAAAACCCCTGACACCACACCAACACTGCACCATACAGCAGAATTCAAAAGAGCTACTGCCCTGGGATAGAAGCTGTTTTTCAGCCTATTTGTCCTTGTTTTTATTATTTTGTACTGTCTGCCAGATGGTAATAGTTTAAAAAAAAGGCGTGTACAGGATGAGATGGATCTTTGAGAATGTTTTGAACTTTTTTAAGACAGCAGGAGCTATAAAGCTCTTCCAAAGAGGGGAGAGGGCAACCCATGATCCTCTGGGCAATAACATTAAACCCTCTGGAGCGCTTTCCTATCTGCCACTGTGCAATTGGCAAACTATAAAGAAGTGTGCAGTATGTTAAGATACTCTCTATGGTGCAGAGTAGATCACCAGCAGTTTTTCATCCAGTTGTTGTTTCCTGAGAAGTCTCAGGTAGTATAATCTCTGCTGGGCCCTTTTGACCAGGGTTGCAATGTGAGTACCCCAGGTCAGGTCCTCTTTTATGGTAACACCCAGAAACTTAAAACTGGCCACTTGTTCCACTCGGTCTCCCTTGATAAGCAGGGGCTGGAAGTCTGATCTGTTCCTTCTATATAATCCACTGTAAACTCCTTGGTCTTATTGGTGTTGAGGACCAAGTTATTGTCTCCACACCACAAAAGCAACTGGTCCACCTCATCTCGGTAGGCAGACTCATCCCCCTCAGAGATGAGTCCCACCACTGTTGTATCATTTAACAACTGGTTCTCTGCCCTTAATGATTTCTTCCAACAACCACTTCACTAAACTGCTCAGAAAGCTAACAACCGGTTCTCCCAAAGTGGTGCCAACTGGCTGAATCCCACCACTGCCTCCAATCCCTTCATCATTCTTGTTTCTCTGCTATGCACTCTTTGCAGAGTCTCAACCTCTTTTATTTATCTTGTGGTGACCAAAACTGGGTGCAGTATTCCAAGTGTCCCAGGCTTTATAAAGCGGTCCTGTGAAACGAGCCAATCGACCGGGAAATCACCTTCCTTTGAGGTGATTTTCATGAGATATATTCTTGGCAGGGTGTTGAGCTGCCTGTTAGAAAGTCCCGCCATCTTTCCTTTCGGCAGTGATGCAAGTCAGTTCTCTACACACACGCACACATACAGGGAGGGAGTGACAGTGACTCACACTGATTTCTCTCCCCCCCCCACCCGCCCGCCTTCCTGGCTCTCCGATTCTCCCCTGACATCACCATCACCACTCCAGTCTTGGTCAGCTGAGGCTGGCTGGTAATTGGCAGGTAAAAGAAAAGTAATTTGAGCTCTGAGCTATGCTCAGCCTCTGATTTGGCTGCTCTCCAAGCGGGCTGAGTGTCTGCAGAAATCCACCTGCCTTTTTGGACTGCAAGCTGTTTAGGAAGTAGCAGCCAGGGAGCTAAGTTTTTCTCTCTTTTTGGGGGGTGTGGGGGTGTGGGATAAACCTACTTGAAATGACCACAAGTACGACCGGGTCCTGTCTCCTCTTTGAAGAACTCTGCTAAAACCAGCAAGGATGTGACCAAGGCATTTTATAAAGGTAAGGAATTTTTGATTAATGGAGCAGCCGTCCTGAGAAAAGAAGAATTCAACTCCTTAACGCAGGGATGTCCAATCTCGGCTAACTTTAAGACTTGTGGACTTCGACTCCCAGAATTCCCCAACCAGTAGAGAATTCTGGGAGTTGAAGTCCAGATGTCTTAAAGTAGTCAAGATTGGACCTTTGGGCTTAATGTTTTAAACTGAGCAGGAAGACTAGGAAAACACTTTGCAATGGCCCTTGATCCCATGGAGACAGAAAATGACTTTTTCAAACTTTGCGCAGCTGTTTGAAATGTTGGCTTAGAGAAGGAAGTTTGGTCCGACTTGTGATTTTCATGTCTTACAGGTGGAAAGAAAAGAGCCTAGAGCATTAAAAACTGTTTGCTGGGTGGTAGCAGATATTAATTTTAATATGCAGGTTAGTAGGCCTGTGAGTCACACCTCCGCGTATCAGTTGTTTCAGAGTCTGTCAGTGAAGTGCCTAATTTGCAAGTTCAAAATTAGGATTATTTATGTTTTCTTTCTTCTTGAATCTTTCTAACGTACAGAACTGCGATGGAAAGCCTCACCTGTTTACTAATTAGTTTTTAAACACAGTTAACATAGAGAGGCAAGTTAGCAGATAACAATTAGTAGATTTAATCCCATCTAAGCACTTGCTGATTTTAACAGCATTATGGTAGGGATCTAAGAAAAGATTAAAAGGGTTGAGTTGTGCCTGGCCACGATTGATTGTTTAATATATTTTTCTTCCTTTCCTGGAAATATTGGCTAGATGGGGGTGAAATATAGTGTGAGGAAGGCGCCTTACTATCTTCCCACTTTTGCATTCGATCACAGCTACTAAATTAATTATGGCTGCTTCACAGTTTTAATATTTGCACTCTTCAATTCAACTGATACGTACACAAACAGTTGCATTAAATCCTTGAACAGAATTTAATCATCTCAGGCAATATAAGTTCTTTTTTTCCCTTTTTTTTCTTTTTTGCTTTTCCAAACCAACCAGTAATCCCTTTTTGTTCTCTTTTTTTTTTCTGGCTTCATTTATTTTTAAAAGGGAAGAGAACCTGAAAGTTCAACATGTATTGTAGTTGCGGTACAAATTGTACTCCAAAGGGCATAAAGTGTTGATTGTAGTTACTCAGCGAGAAGTGGGAGGGAACCCTTGCTTTCGTTTGCGTTCCATTATTCAGAAATGACGTTACCGCTGTCTTACAAGTAAAGCTCCGAGTGCGCCAATTAATAATGTTGCTAAAACAGGACTATGGTATTAAATTACCTTTTGTGCTTGTGTGTGATAAAAGGGAAGCAGTTAGTCTGGACAGATTAGTATAAAATAAATCTTAACAAGATTTAAAGTCATGCAGTAGTTACAGCTATCCTCCGTAGGGGGCAGCACCTCTCTGGTCTCAATAAATGCTAGGTGGGGTTGAAGTGAGTGAGGATTTGGAAGGGGCACCATCAGGAAATCTCAGGGAGTTTGAGGAAAGAAAAGAAATAAACATTTTGGGGGGGGAAACCGTAGAAAAAAACACTTCTGGGTTTTGTCAGGAAAACAAAACAGACCCCGGTCTTATCATTAGTAAAAATCGAAGTTTATTTATTTTTTTATTTTTGATTTGATTTGATTTGTCAATTGTTTACAAGATAATAAGTATAAGTGTATACATAGTTATGAATACATGAAATGGGTACATATAAGAAAAATAAAAGAAAAATAAAAGAAACAATAGGACAGGGACGGTAGGCACGTTGGTGCGCTTATGCACGCCCCCTAGAGACCTCTTAGGAAAGGGGTGAGGTCAATAGTAGACAGTCTAAGGTTAAAGTTTTTGGGGTTTGGGGAAGAAACTACAGAGTCGGGTAGAGTATTCCAGACATTGATCACTCTGTTGCTGAAGTCATATTTCCTGCAATCAAGCTTGGTGCGGTTAACCTTGAGTTTGTATCTGTTGTGTGCTCTTGTGTTGTTATGGCTGACTTGAAGGTGGATTTATTTCTACCATTCTGATACGAAAATGTTTGCAAATCTGCAAATTTAATTATGCTGATATCTGACGGTGTGCCGTGCTTAAAATCTCCCTATATGTGATATTGATCTATTCATAAAAGGATTAGCTAACTTTGAAGGTTAAAGCCTTGATGGGAAGGTGAGTGGAACATTATGGTGCAATTAATAAGTGGGTGATGCATGATAGAAAAATACTACATTATGTTTTCATAATTCTTAAAATCATTTTTTTAAATGTTGCCTTTGGTGAGATGGGGTGGCTATACAAATTTGATAAATAAATAAGTATTTTCACTTTAAAAGGAGAGAAGGTAGCTGAACCACAGGTTCCATGTTATAAAAATTGAGGTGTAGGTAGTCCTCAAATTATGACCATAATGGATACCCAAATTTCTGCCGCTAGGTGAGACAATGGTTAAATGAGTTTTGCCCCATTTTACGACCTTTCTTGCCATGGCGGTTAAGTGAATCACTGCAGTTGTTAAGCCAGTAACATGACTGGGAAGTGATCTGGCTTCCCCATTCACGTTGCTTGTCAGAAGGTCCCAAAAGGGGACCCCAGGACCCCCCGGGACACTGCAACTGTCATAAATATGAATCAGTTTCCAAGCATTTGAATTTTGATCACATGACCATAGAGATGCTACAACGGTTGTAAGTGTGAAAGATGGTCATAAGAAACTTTTTTCAGTGCTGTTGTAACGTTGAATGAATGGTTATAACTCAAGGACTACCTGTAATTTTGTGAACCAACCTTCCTCAATGAATAGAATGGAATGGAATGGAATTCTTTATTGGCCAAGTGTGACTGGACACACAAGGAATTTGTCTTGGTGCAAATATTCTCAGTATACATAAAGGAAAAAAATGCATTCGTCAAGAGTCAAGAATCATCAGGTACAACACTTAATGATAGTCATAGGGAACAATAAGCAATCAAATCATAGTAGGAAACAGTCAATATAAATCGTACTGTCACAAGGGGGAGGGGATGGGCGATAAGGAGTGATGAGAAGATTAATAGTAATGCAGACTTTGTAAATATGAAATGTATTTCCAATATATTGGGAGTAGAAATCACAGAATTACAATAATTACTCCCCCACACATGAGGTTCATTGGTGGCCAGTCTGCTTCTATGTCCAAATCAGGATGCTGGGTTTAACCATGAAAGCAGTGGTGGGATTGAGCTGGTTCGTAGCGGTTCCCTAGAACCGGTAGCTAACTTCTCATGCAGTTTGGTGAACTGGCTGAATAGCGTGCCTAGGCCTTCCCCTCCCAGCCTCTCCTCACAGAGAGGCTCACCTGGCCTTTGAAATAAACACAACAGGCACTTTGCCACCTCTCAGCCTTAATTAGGGCTAAGGTTGGTGAGAGTCGGAACCGGATTCCGTGCAGCAGTGACCCCTCCGCTCGGATGAATGGAGCCTGGGCATCTTTCTCCTCGCTTTCACCGGCAGCCTCTCGTAAGAGAAAGGCTGGGGCCGAAGCCTAGAAAACCTAGGAGGTGCTTTGCCACCCCACCTGCCACCGCACACAAAAGATGGCTCTGAGCAGCCCTCGCAAAGCGGCCCAGCACCAAAGCTCTCCCCACTTACCCCATGGTCTAGTGCTGATGAACCTATGGCATGCGTGCCAGAGGTGGCACGCAGAGCCCTCTCAGTGGGTACGCGCACTATGGCCAGCTACTCTTCTGGTTTCTGGCCAGCTGGTCTTTGTGGATGCCAGAGCACTGGAAAATGGCCCCCAAAATGGCCTGTTTTTTGCACCCAAAAATGGCTTGAAAATAGCCCCAAAATGACCTGAAAATGGCCTGAAAACAGGCCAACAAACACCACAAAAACAGGCATGTGCACACTGGTCTTCAGTTTTCTGGTACTCCGGCATGCACACATACACACACATGCACGGGCTTTCTGGTTTGAGCACTTGGAACAGGCTCCCCTCATTCCTCTTCCTCGCAGCTGCCAGACTTTGGAGGCTCCAGAGTCAGCACCCCACTCCCAGACGGTCCTGGCCCCATCTCTGCATCGGATGCAGGACCCTCATCCAAGTCCACTCCAAACTCCCGGATTGGTTTTCGTTCTACCCCACTGTCTGATTCCACTGCCGTCTGCACAGTAGATAGGTCCAAGGAGATGGGCCTTCTCTTTGTGGAACATTCCCCCGCCAAAAAAAGTTAGGCTGGCTCCTTCCCTGCTATTGTTAAGATGGTGTTTCTCACCTTGGGAACTTTAAAAGCGTGTGGACTCCCAGAATTCCCCAGCTAGCTGTGAACTCTGGGAGTTAAAGTCCAAAGTGTTTCTCAACCTTGTGAACTTGTGAAGGCCTCTCAGGAAGGACTTCATTAGGTCTGGGAGCCACTTAAATACTCTAAGTCGAAGAAGGCTGCCTTGTGATTTGTGTTCTTGCTTTCTCTGTGCTCTTTGTATATTTCAAAACTTTTGATAATATTCTTCTTCTAATCATCTCTTTTTTTATCTTTTGATAGTGATGGGTTTTTTAAATCAAGTTCCTGTTTTATTCAATTATTGTACACCGCCCAGAGTCCCTTTGTATGGTATGGGTGGCTATAAAATACGATTAATAAATAAATACAGTTATTATGTCAATCAGCCTTCAGGGCTCAAAGTTGGGCATAAATTCAATAATAAATCAGATAACATTCTCTTTAAAATCCCACATAGAAGTACAAACAATAGGATCGCAATGCTAGCCTTTTTTTTCCCATTGAGATTTTAAAAGCCAAATGTAGCTATAGCTATTAAAATATACTATAATGTAATGTAATAGTAGCTATAATATATGCTATAATCATCTTCAACTATTTTCTTCTCTAATAACTAGTAATTAAGAGAGTTGAAATTCTGTGTAGATGTATCAGATATTAAAATAATTGCTGGAATGACAGGCAGATCAGGGTAATTCTGGTTTGTGTCCCCACGTGAGTCTGGAAAACTGTTAGCGGTAGTCCTCCACCTACTTAGTCAGGCCCAATTTTCTGTTGCTAAGCAAGACAGTTGCTAAGTGGATTTTGCCACATTTTACGATCTTTCTTGCCACTCTTGTTAAGTGAATCACCGCAGTGGTGGGATTAAATTTTTTTTTACTACTGGTTCTGTGGGCGTGGCTTGATAGGCGTGGCGGGGGAAGGATACTGTAAAATCCCCATTCCCTCCCCACCCCACTAACCTGCTTTCCAGCTCCGTTCTCCTGTGCAGGGCAACCAAAGAGGACCCAGCCAATCAGCTGGGATTTGGGAGGCAGAGAAGAGATGGGGTGGGGCCAGTCAGAAGTGGTATTTGCCGGTTCTCCGAACTACTCAAAATTTCTGCGATTGGTTCTCCAGAACTGGTCAGAACTGGCTGAATATCACTTCTGAATCACTGCAGTGGGTAAGTGATAATTCTGCTAGAAGGTACTGGCATGTATGTGGAATTTCTTGGCAATTATTCTGCTTGAATCCATTGGAATTGTTCTTGTTGTTGTTATTATTATTATTATTATTTATTTGTATGCCACCCATCTCTGGAGCAATTCTGGGAGGCTTACATTACCGTAGATCACAGTAAAGAAACAGTATAAAACAATTAGAAGGTTTGTTTATTTATTTAAGAAAATTTACATGGACACCCAACTCACCAGGAGTGACTCCCTGGGCAGCTTGCAAAGTTAAAAATCTTATGTAGAACAATTAAAAAGCATCAGCACACACATACCCAATTCCCTGGTGACAACGATTAATCAAATAAGTTACTTGATGGGTTCCATTCCTCTCTAGGTTCTCAAGGCCCGTTGGCACAAGCAAGTCCTCCTGGCCTTGCGAAAGGGTTTCCAAGTCGGTGCCAATCTTATTTCTGCAGGGATGATGTTCCAGAGGGAAGGAGCCACCACAAAGAAGTCCCTTCTTTTGGTCCCATTAGATCAACCTCCTTAGGAGAAGTATTCCTTGCTTTCCTGCTCTGGTAGGTTGGATAGATATAACGGGGAGAAGACAGCCTTTCAAACAAAACATTTAAGGTTTTAATAAAAGTAAAAACATTAGAATGTTAGCCTCGTCTTCTAAGCAGGGGTGGGATTCAAAAGGAAGAACAATTCCACCTGTTTGCCTACTTTCCTGGAGCCCAATGTTTTTTTTTTTCAGGAAGCATGAGAAAACTCAGCCCTGCTCTGACTGTGCCGTTCCACCTCCACCCAGATTACCGTTGGAGAAGATTATGTCCTATCACACAGGTTAAATCAGACCGTTTATCAAACTAGTGATTATGGATGTTGAATTACAACTTCATTTATTTCCAGTTACCATAGTGAAAGGGTTTCCCTAGATTATGTGAGGTTAAACCCTCATCCAAGTATTCATTGCAAGGAAGGAAATAAACAAGTATTCCTTAGTCCTTGAGAAATAGGCTGGCACAAGGAATGTTGTCCCTAGTTATTGTGAGTCGAGTTAAGGAAAAGGATGAAATGGTTCCAGATCTCCAACCCACAAATCTCACCTGTCTGCAGGAAGAACAACATCAATGACTCTTCGTGAAATGGAGTGGGGTGACTTTCAGCAGATTTTTAGACAGGTGGATTGGCCAACAGTCAAGTTGCATGATTAACATGTAGCAGGTGCGAAGCAGCAGGAAGTTCTCCAGATGATCTTCACAATACCTTCTTTGTGTCTGCTACCTGCTGATATTTCCGGGAAAGGTTATTACACTTTTCTGGAAAATGACTAAACCCAAGTTCAGAAATAGCCTAGTTCAGGGGGTGTCCAATCTTGGCAACTTTAAGATCTATGGACTTCAACTCCATGGTTGGCTAGGGAATTCTGGGAGTTGAAGTCCACAAGTCTTAAAAGTTACCGAGGTTGGACATCCCTGGCCTAGCTAATATCCACTGGGTATGGAATAGA
The DNA here is from genome assembly GCF_049901715.1 of Pseudonaja textilis. Taxonomy (NCBI): domain Eukaryota; kingdom Metazoa; phylum Chordata; class Lepidosauria; order Squamata; family Elapidae; genus Pseudonaja; species Pseudonaja textilis. The sequence goes on from NC_141995.1 coordinate 7,984,759, forward strand.
AGCCTAGGGTGAAATAGGAGTCCACAATGCATCCAATGATGACAGAATTAACAAGGTTTAGCTACAATGGTGCAGTAGTTAGAGTGCAGTACTGCAGGCTACTTCTGCTGACTGCTGGCTGACTGAAATTTGGCAGTTCAAATCTCACCAGGCTCAAGGTTGACTCAGCATTGCATCTTTCCGAGATGGGTAAAATGAGGACCCAGTTTGCTGGGGGCAAGAGGCTGACTCTGTAAACCGCTTTGAGGGGGCTGTAAAAGCACTGCGAAGCGGTATATAAGTCTAAATGCTATTGCTATTTATCTGGCAGAAACTGGCTTTCTGTCTTCACTTGTTGACATTTTGCACTACAGTACATGACCACCGCATATTCAAAATGGTCCTAAAGTTGTGTTTATAAAGAGCATGCTTATGGGGCAGACATCTTGCCACCTGACTGCAACTCATTAAAGCAGTTGCATCTTTTCTTAGAGTCACACAGCTGCTTTCATGTGCACCCGGGGGAAAAATACATTCACTTCAAGTTGTTGATTGATGCTATATATCCCACTGCTTTTGAATTTCAATTGCCACAATACCCCGATTTCAAGAGCTACAGTTTTCTGTGTTTGTGTTTTGACCCCGCTCCCCAAACACAACAAACCCTCTGAAGTTAAATAAATGATTCCTTTATTAGGAGCGCCAGCAGGGAGATGAATAGTTCTCTACCGCGTCTATTCATCTCCGCCCCCTGCCTTTTATCCCCAGAGCTAGGGTGGGGTTTTGCTAGCAGTGGTGGCTCTTCCTTCCCAAGGACCAGCTCATAGATTTCCATTGCTCTCCTCTCCTCTGCCTTTTGTGCAGTGTAAGGCACTGGACCCAGCCGTTCCTCCTCTTCCTCATCACCCACCTCCAGACCTAGAGGCCATTGACTCTCCATTTGAGGGCTGACGGATAGTCTAGGCTCAGCCTCTGACTCTCTCTCTTCCAAACTGCATTCCCTCTTCCCCCTTGGAGCTCTTAGGTTGCCTTGATGCTGACCCTGACTCCCACACCTCCTCCTCCTCCTCTGATTCGGCTGCTGGAAGGGCCAGTGGCCAACAGGCCACAACAGTTCGGTTGACACCATACTTCAGCTGATTCAATGTTCAAAAGTCCAACTATTCCCTAAGCAGATGTGTTCATCTTCAGATTCGCGGTATAAGTGATGAATCTGTCCCCTGTCTTCCCTTTACTGCTGATTAATTAGAGAGGCCCCACGGATTGGTGATTCCAAAGAAGGACTTTCAGAATATATGGTGACGTGTCTAGGCAGAAGCATATTTATAGAGGGAAGTGCTTGATAGGGGATGACAGTTATAGGCCATTAGAGTCCTTTGCGAGGTATCTCTCTACTCCAGTGGGAAATCACAGCCAAGCTGAAGCCTGCACCGCCACTGTAGAGAAAAGGTAAAGGTTTCTGATTCGTGTCCAATTGCAGGGTGTGGTCATCTCCATTTCCTGGCTGCGGGAGCTGGTGTTGTATGAAGCCATTTTCTGTGGTTATGTGGCCAGCATGGGTATACATCCAAGACAGTGGTGGGATTCACCACCACCAGTTGTGCGGGCATGGCTTGGTGGGCGTGGCTAGGTGGTCATGTGACTGGGTGGGCATGGCCAACTCGGCGCCATTCACGGCAAGGCGGGGCAGCAGCTTGTAAGGGATGTTGAGTTGGCCATGCCCACTCAGTCAGATGGGCGATGCTGCAGAGACAGGGCAATTGCCTATGTACGTACCTTCCCCCACATCCTCCACCTTTGGGCGTGGGCTGACAAAATAAGGAGGAGGAGGAGAAGACTTGGCTGAACTTTTCTGCCCCTGCCCCCTGCTTCGTGCACGCACAAATGGGACAAACAGCGACCACCAGCCGTTCCTTACCTTCCCCGGAGCGCGACGAATGCACGATTCGTGCATGCACAGATAACACTGCCCATCAGCTGTTTCTTGCATTGCCAGGTGCGCCAAACACGCGATTTGCATGCGCGCAGATAACAGCAACACCGACTATCAGCTGTTTCTTAGCTCAGCTGAGGCGTGGCTCTGCCCTGTGAATCAGCTGAGCTAAGAAACAACAGCATATAGGAGAGGTGAGAGGTAAGAGCAGGGGCGGGTGGGTGGGGCCAGTCAAAATTTTCCCTACTGGTTCTATGAACCATTTAAAATTTTCTCTAGAGGTTCACCTGAACTGCTCCAAATCCCCTGAATACCATCCCTCCTCAAAGGCGCACAGAACGCTGTTACCTTCCCAATGGTACCCATTTAATAATTTTATTAAGAGAAGGTGGCTTCTCTTTTTGGATACCTTGCTCTTCTTGCGTGACCGATGTGTAATATCCGATTCCCACTTTCCCTTCTCTAAAGCAAGTTCTTCATCTCAGACCACCATCCCCTGTTTATTTGAGTTATCATCAACGCAACTACCTGGACCTGTCAACTTGGTGTCCCTATTAAGGTCAACAAGGGTAGTGTATCTATCATGCTGGGACACAGCGAAAGCTTTGTGTTTATGATTCACAGCTCTCACCCTGCCGGATCCCACCATTGTCCATACTGCCCTTGTCCTGCTTTGTGGTAGAGGGGGCTGATGGCGCGCAGTAGCTCAACAGATTAGAACGGCTCAATTGGACCCCTAATTTCTGCTAAATGTAAACCACATGATCATGGGGATTTCTGAAGAGCACAGATTAGAGAATCTAGAGAGGTAATCTGTCCATGTAGACCAGGGGTGTCAAACTTAAGGTCCGGGGGCCAGATCCGTCCCATGGGGTGCTTAGATCTGGCCTGCAGAGCCACCCTTGAAGTAGTGAAGGACCAGCTCAGGAAAAATGTGGCCCTCCTGAGCTCTGTTTTTTTCTGGCAGAGGGTTGCAGGAGGCCATCCCAGCCGAAAACGGAGCTTGGGAGCCTGTTTTCTCTGGCAGAGTGATCAGGCCACAGGCACCCCTGACACAAGTGATGTCAAGCTGGTCATGATCACCATAGCCACGCCTTCCCATGACCACACCCACCTTAGCCTCTGAGGTCAAACATTGAGGTGGCCCTCAATGAAATCAAGTTTGACACCCCTGATCTAGACAATTTGTCTGAAATGGTATAGGGTTTCCTGCCGGAGCAGGGGGTTGGACTAGAAGACCTCCAAGGTTCCTTCTAACTCTGTTATTCTATTCTATTTATCTACATGTTTTCAAACTGCTAGATGGGGAGGAGCTGGAGCAAGGCATGGGAGCTCACCCATCGCACAACACTCAGGTCTCAAACACAGGCGGTCGGTTTCCCAGCTGATAACCACAGCGTCTTTAACTGCTGAACCACTGTGCCCTCCTCCCCTGTGGATAGATGTGTGCAAAATGATTGACAGGTAACATTGATTAGTACAGGTAATCCTCAACTTACAACAGGTCATTTAGTTACCATTCAACGTTACAACGGCGCTGAAAACAACTGACATATGACCCTTTTTCACACTACCATGGCAGCATTTCCAGGGTCACGTGATTTAAACCAAGACTTTGGGCTACTGGCTTCTATTTATGATGGTCACAGAGTCCCGGGGTCATGTGATCAGCTTTTGAGACCTTCTGACAAGCAAAGTGCACAGGGGAAGCCGGATTCACTTAACGACCGTGTTGCTAATTCAGCAACTGCAATGATTCACTTAATAACAGTGGCAAGAAAAGTCATAAAACTGGGGAAATTAACACACGATTCACTTAGCAATGTGAATGTTGGGGCTGGACTTGTGATCGTAACGCGAGGACTACCCATATCACCCGCCAATTTGCTGGGCCCTCCAATGGTTGAGTCTCTTCCCTGGTTTTCTCCGCGTCTGAATATCTGCCTCCCACCCCCCACAAAGAATCCTCTATTCCAACCCCCTCCCTGGTCCCACCTGATGCGGGGGATTCAAAAGAGACAAAAGGCTCTGCTCCTAGACCAGCCCACCAGCCCCATAGAGCGAGCACTGCCTTGTCTGGAGTCCCGGGAATAGTTCCTGTCTGGGGTTTGTCTAGGGGGGTATTGCTTGCCAAAGTTGGTGGAATTCGAAGAATGCCCGTGGCATGCTTGAACGGACAGCTTTGGAGTCCGGCGGTAGGAATGAATGCCATCTCTCTCGAGTTCCATAGCAACCTGCTGACCAAGAATAAACCTCTTTTTTTAAAAAAAAAAATATTATTATTAAAATCTCTCATCTCCTCTATCCTGTGCTCACATGCAGCAATCTGGAATAGAGGCCCGAGTCCGCGCTCAGGGAGATAGCTAGATAGATATAGGGGGAATGTTTTCTGATTTGGGGATAGTTTCCATGGGGTTATTATTCACTTGCTTTGTCCTTCCTGCACCATTGTCCTTATATACATGTGTATACCTCTCTGTTTCTGGAGGGGAGGGGGGAGAGGAATCCTTTTAGCCCTTTTTTAAAAAAAATAAAAATAGAAATGAGTCTGGCTGGCTGTGTGAGAAGATTCAACCCATCCCTTGTAATGAATGAAGCTGTTTTCTATCTATTGAAGAAAAGAGGCTGGTATGTAGGGATAAACACTGTGTTTTTCAGTTTTGTTTTATTTTACTGCATTTATTTATTTTTCATCAGAATAGAGCTGGAAGGGGCCTTGAAAACCCTACACCATTTCAGATAAGTGGCTGTTTTTTAAAATTATTATTTTATTTTATTATTTTATTTTATTAATATTTTATTTTATTATTTTATTTTATTATTTTATTATTATTTTATATTTTATTATTATTTTATATTATTTTATTTTATATTTTATAATTGTTTTATTTTATTATTTTATTTTATTAATAATTTTAGTGTATTATATTATTTTATACTTTCTTTTGTTTTATTATTTGACTTTATTATTATTTTATACTTTATTATTTTATTTTATATTTTGTTTTGTTTTGTTTTACATTTATACAGCCATCTATCTTATAACCAACTCTGGATGCTTCTCAATCAAATGTTAAAGCAGCATAAAAAACCACCGTAAAATTATTAAACTAAAACGTTAGAAACATGAAACATTTCCCTACTTGTATTCTACTGGTTTCTTTTTTATAAACTGCTTGGAATATTCTTTTCATTAGAAAATGGGACAGACCCTTTAGAGAGAATAAGTTAAATGTAATCCATGTATGCATACTTAACGTATATTTAAGTTATGAAGTCTTAATATCCTACTTTTGGATACAAGAAAGAGACTTCATACCATTTTGGGCAAATAGCTGTCCGATCTCTTCTTAAAAATCTTCACCGATGGAGCACCAACAACCTGTATTCCACTGTTAATTGTTCTCACCGTCAGAAAATTTCTCCTTAGTTCTAGGTTGGGTCTGTCTTTAATGATCTTCCATCTGTTTCTTCTTGTCCTGCCCTCAGGTGCTTTGGAGAATAGCTTGACTCCCTCTTCTTTATGGCAGCCCCTAAGATACTGGAACACTGTTATCCTATCACCCGCTAGTCCTTCTTTTCATTAAACTAGACATACCCAATTCCCGCAACCATTCTTGGTATGTTTTAGCCTCCAGTCCCTTAATCATCTTGGTTGCTTTTCTCTGCACTCTTTCTGGAGTCTCCACATCCTTTTTTTTTTTTTTAATTTTTTATTGTTTTTTGACATACAAACAAACAGACAAAACATAAAAACATCAGCTCCCCCATATTTATATACAAACAGTGAGTCGGTTGGTTCATCAGTTTTGTGCACTCCTCTCATAGTCACAATTACAATTACCTTGTATAATAACTCTTATTGTCAATACAAACTTATAAATCATAATATCACTATTAAAAAAAGAAATTTGACTAAACTTTTGTTCGATCATGCCTTTGTGAGATAACTATATTTTAAATAATTTATTCTAAAACAAATCATATAATCGTGCCAATTCTATCCTAAATAAGAAAAAAAAGGAAACAGAAAACTATTATATAAATATAATATCCAGTGCCAAAAAAGAGAAAAGAAAAATAAAATCAATATTATTCCTTATTGTCTAACATTTCTATTTTTGTATTTCATCATTCAACCATTGATAGAAAAGATCCCAAACTATATAAAATTGTTTATCTTCTTGCTCTCTGATTTCAAAAGTCAATCTACTCATCTCAGCACATTCCAATATTTTCTTTACAACTTCTTCCTGCAATGGAATTTTCTCATTTTTCCAATTTTTTGCAAATACAATCCTAGCCGCAGTCAATACATTTACAATCAAATATTTCAGCTCTTTACTATAGACATCTGGTAAGATTCCCAATAAAAAAACATCCTTTTTTATGTATCGTGGTGACCAAACTGGATGCAATATTCCAAGTGTGGCCTTACCAAAGCAATATAAAACGGTACTGTTAAGTTTGAGCAATGAGAGGCTGAACCAGAGCATGAGTGCAACAGTACTTTATTTTACAAATAAAGGGCTGACCGTGCTTGCCAAGCCTGGAACTGGCTCGCAGCAATCAGCAGCCAGTTGGACCTCGCAGCCTGCTTTTATAGCTGGCTGCTGGGGAGAACTGACCAATGGGAATGGGGGAATAACGCCCACACAAAGTGAGTGGACCTGAGTGAGAACTCCTTGAGTCCTCAGGACATAACACCCTTCCCCCAGATGCGAACACGCATAGTCCTTGAGGTAGATGGGGTTTGTGTTGGCGCCCGGAGCGGCGCAACTCGGGAACATTGTCTGACTGTTCGGTATCAGTCTGTGACGGTTGAGCTGGCATAGTGTCGCCAACACTCTCTCTGACTGGCATCCTCGGAAACCACCGGTTGGTTTCTGGAGTCAAACTCGTGGGTTGGATCCGGTTGATCAACTCTCTGGGCGCTGTTGTCCGAGTTTGGGCTGACCGAACGACGCTGGCGCAGACTGGTCACTGGGTGCGGTGTGGCTGTGTGGCGGATGGGACGGTTCCCTTCGACTGGAGACTCTGGATTCTTGTTTGCGAGGTTGCTGAGGCGCCTTCTGAGTTGGTCTATGTGTCCTCCTCCAGACGCGACCATCCTCCAGCCTGACTCTATATGATCTCGGCCCGGTGACGGCGATGACCTCGCCCGAATCCAAAGTGGGTCCCCAGCGAAATTCCTTGCGAATATCGGCTCCTGTAACATAAAATGTCTAACCCCAAGTGGAAGCGAGGGGAGAGTCAGGGCAGTATTGTGGGTGCAGTCTATCTAATACAGTCCTCAGGCGCCGGCCCATCAGAAGTTCCGCTGGGGACTTATTGGTGACTGCACAGGGGGTTGAGTGCTGGCTCATCAGGAACCGTGAGAGTTTGTGGTGCCAGTCATCTCTGCCAAACCTAGCGAGGGCCTCTTTGGTGGTCCTGACGGCCCTTTTCAGCCAACCCATTACTCGCAGGGTGAAATGGGGCTGTGAAAATGTGGCGAATGCCTAGGTTGGCTGCAAAACGGCTGAATTCTACTGATGCGAACTGTGGGCCATTATCGGAGACCAAGGAGTCGGGTAGTCCATGGGTAACTAACAGGCGCGTAACACGTTGGTGATTGCTAGTGTGGTGGTCGTGGATAGCTGCGCCACGCCTATCCACTTGGAATAAGCGTCCACGACCACTAGGAACATCTTTCCATGCACGGGGCCGCCAGATCGATATGGATTCTAGACCAAGGGGCGCTGGCGCTCCCATCTGGTAGGGGTGGCGATGGGGGGAGCAGGACGGGATTCCTGGCAAATGCTGCAGGAACTTACCCAATTGACAATGTCCTCGTCTCAGACCCGGCCACCACACGAGCTGCGTGCCAACGCCTTCATTCTCACAATGCCGGGTGTCCTCGTGCAACGCTCCAGGACTCGGGTACGCAGCGAGGTCGGAATGATCACCGAGTGCCCCACAGTAGACAACCCTGCAAACTGGACAGCTCCTGCATGCGAGTCTTAAAGGGTGCGAATTTGTTATCAACATTGCCTCCCGGCCACCCCTCCTCACCCAGTCGAGCACCTGGGCGAGCGCTTGGTCTGCCTTGGTTTTGGCGGCGATGTCAAGGGCGGTGATGGGCAGGTCCAACTGGGTGATTTCAAAAATGGCATTGACAGGAGCTGGGTCTTCAGCCGGAGCGGGTAAGGGGCAGCGACTGAGTGCGCCAGCGTGATAGAGTTTTGCCCGGGCGGTGGATAAGTTTGTATGAGTAGGCCGCTAGGAAAAGCGTCCACCTTGTCATCCGAGGGGAGAGGACTTGAGGTGTCTGTTTGTCGCCGGCCAGTAGGCCCAGGAGGGGCTTATGGTCGGTGACCAGTTCAAGAAGTGGCCAAAAGGAATTCGTGAAACTTTTTCACGGCTGCAACAGCTGCTAGGGCTTCCTTGTCTATTTGGCTGTAATTTCGCCCGTGGCCGAGAGCGTCCTGGAGAAAAAGGCGATGGGGGCCTCGGCGCCATTGGCGAGTCGGTGACTAAGGACCGCCCAATTCCAAAAGGGGATGCGTCTGCTGCCAGTACTAAAGGAAGGTTGGGGTCGAATTGGATGAGCACTGCCTCTGACGTAAGTAGTGATTTGACGGCGTTAAACGCCTGGTCTTCTTTGTGCCCCCAGTGCCACGGTGACTTTTTGTCTAGTAATCTGTGTAGGGGTTCGCTACTGAGGCTTTATGGGGCAAAAAGGATGCATAAAAGTTTAGGAGTCCCAAGAAAGCTTGTAGCTCCGCTTTGGAGGTCGGTGTGGAGCTTCGTGGATCGCCCTGACCTTGGACTCCAGGGGGTGAATGCCAGAGGCGTCAATTTTATAACCCAGAAAGTCCACCTGTCTAGTGGCAATGGCGCATTTTTCTTTTTTTAACTTGAGGCCATGCTGTCTGAACCTCTCTAACACTGCTCGCACTCTCTGGAAGAGTTGGGGTCTGTCCCTGGCCGAGACCAAGATGTCGTCAAGTAGGGTACTACACCAGGGAGGCCCTGTAAAATCCGGCCCATGAGGGATTGAAAATACCCGGGCAACACTTACGCCAAATTGGAGACGCTTGCATCGGAAGGCACCCTGTGAGTGACGATGGTCTGAAGTTCCGTTGTTTGGTTATCAACAGGGAACTGTTGATATGCTTGAGACATGTCCAATTTAGCAAAAATACTGCCCGGTTCGAATGTGTGCAATAAGTGCTGAATGACGGGCACGGGTAGGCGCTAACTTGTAAATATTTATTGATTGTTGTCTTGTAGTCCGAGCAAATTCTCAGGCTACCATCTTTTTGAGGGGTGTGACAATGGGCGCTCCCACTTGGCGAAATCTGTTGGCTCAATGACCCTTGTTTTAGTAGTTTATCCAATTCAGCGCCTAGTTTTGGTCGAATAGCAAATGGAACTCTACGTGGTTTTAATCTGATTGGGACTGCCTGGGGGTCAACGGTGAACGAGATGGGGGTTCCATTATAACACCCCAGCTCCTCGCTGAACACATCTGCGTAGTCAGCGAATAAGGAGTCAGTGTCTGAGGTTGAGACAGCATGGACTCCTGTTAACCCTAGGCCGAGGTGGGGAAACCAATCGAGCCCCAATAAGGTGGGTAGATTGCCGTTAACTACCACTAGAGGTAGGTGGCCTTTAAAAGCTCTAAAACTGACAAAGAACTTGCTCTCTGCCGATCACGGGAATGGCCTTCCCTGGTAGTCCTTCAGACCGAACTGGCATCTCTGAAGCCGGGTAGTAGATAGGCTGGGGTGGAGTCTCTTGAGGGTGTTCCACGAGATTATTGAGAGCGCTGACCCTGTGTCAACCTCCATGTGGCACGGTTTACCTTCTAGGGAAACGGAGAGAGAAATTTTACTAACAGAGTGGCAAGTACGCCTGGCAAGGCGGTGCGTGCGACAGTTTAATACTTGCCTCTGTGGTCCCGAGTGCGAGGACGGGGTCTTTGTGCAGCGCTTTGGGGGCTTGGCAGACTCTCGCAATGTGCCCTCTTATGGCAGTTGTTGCAAACGGCTCCTTTAAACTTGCAGGTGGCCCTTTGATGTGATCCCCACAGGCTAGGCACAGGGTGATGTGCTTGGGTGGACCGGTGTATTCTTGTTTGGCCCCTACCTGCGACCGCCTGTCATTGGTGAGGCGATGGACATCGCTCATCGCTGTGGCCTTCCTCCGCTTCCACCTCTTCGGAATGGACTGGGAACGCTGCTGCTTGGCGCTTGGGCCCTGAATTTCGGTGGCTGAGTTTGTTGCTAGCTCGGCTGCTAGGCTCTCCTCTACGCTTGCGCGAGGTTGAGGTCTTTTTAGCTAGCAGTCGCTCTGTAGGTTGAGATCCTTGACCCCACAAACCAATTGATCGAGGAGCATGTCCTCCAGGTATGTTCCAAACCCGCAGTGCAGGGCTGCTGTTCTGAGGGCGGCCATGTATTGGTGATGGTCTCCTTACTTGATTGCTTCCTCATTCGGAACGTGAACCTCCTGGCGATTTGTGAAGGCCTGGGAGCGAGTGGCTTTGTGAGGATCTCAAGCAACTCGACCACGGAACGTTTTTAATTCTCTCGGCGCCACGAGTGCTGCAGCGGTATCAGAACGGTGGCTCCGCAGTAGATTAGGAAATAGGATTTTTTCCGATGCTCTCCGCATCCGACAGGCCGACCGCATCGATGTAATGATTGAAACGGTTCTTATACGATTCCCACTTCTCTTCTCTGGTTTAAACGCCGGGAATACTGGATTGGAACCATGGTGCTGGAACGGCTGGGCTACCATGCGAGAAATCTCTCTGGGACTACGAACGCTCGTGAGTTACTAGTGATATCAGCTCTGGAGAGGTTTTTTGCTACCCTCTCTTTCTCTCTCTGGTTACCACGTTGGCTGCTAGCCGTTGGAGGTGTCTTGATTCGCGCCAAAAAAGTGGGCGTTAGTGACTCTCACAGCGCTGTGCTGTGATTTACTGGCTCGAAATTCAAATGACACCCGCTTGAATTTCGCGCCAAATGCAGAGCGGGCGGCTCGCAGCGCTTCACTTTCCCCGTAGCGAGGCTAACAAGCGGCTACAGACGCTTCTAACTATTTGACTCAGACCGCTTTCTGGCTGCGGATCTGCGTTTGCTCTTTTGATCGCTCGTTCGCTAGCTGACCGCTCTCTGGCTGCGGATCAGCTGCTTTCTTGTTGCCAGCCGATCGCTTCTCTGGGCTGTAGATCGGTGGCTAGTGACTCAGCGGTTGCAAGGTGCTTCTGGTAGCCATCCCATCCTCGCCGCCAGTGTTAAGTTTGAGCAATGAGAGGCTGAACCAGAGCATGAGTGCAACAGTACTTTATTTTACAAATAAAGGGCTGACCGTGCTTGCCAAGCCTGGAACTGGCTCGCAGCAATCAGCAGCCAGTTGGACCTCGCAGCCTGCTTTTATAGCTGGCTGCTGGGGAGAACTGACCAATGGGAATGGGGGAATAACGCCCACACAAAGTGAGTGGACCTGAGTGAGAACTCCTTGAGTCCTCAGGACATAACAGGTACTATCCCTTCATGTGATCTTGACACCATTCCTGTGTTGATACAGAGATGATTAACAGCATCTTGCTTCAGTTGGGCCTGTTTCTCTTAATCCAGGGGGGTCTTCAAACTTGACAGCTTTAAGACTTGTGGACTTCAACTCCCAGAATTCCTCCTCCAGTCATGTTAGCTCAGGAATTCTGGGAGTTGAAGTCCACAAGTCTTAAACTTTCCAAGTTTGAAGACCCTTGTCTTAATCTAAGCCGTGTTACAGATAAACCTGTTGGAAGGGGGAGAGAGGGAGAGGGAGAGAGGGAGGAATGAAGGGAAAGAAGGAAGGGAAGGGAAAAGGGTAGGACAGGAAAGGAAAGGAACATAATTTTAAAATAATGCTGCAGATATACTTTCCCATTTATTGGTTGATTTATGAAAGATGTATTAATTTTATTTATTAAACAAATTTATACGGCTGCCCAGTTCACACACGGATCTGTCACGTTTGAAGTTTGAGAAATCCCAGGCATCAAAGGATCCTCAGAATTGCAGATACTCAACCAAATCTGCTTTGGTCATCCGGAAGCAGAGCAGATAATCTTAGTGCAAGATGATATTGCTGTAAGAAAGATATGGAAGATACCTTCTCCAATCGAAAGGTAATCATTATCACCCAAGGCCTGTCAGGTTTCCTGAAGGCGAATGGCTGCTGTCTCCGGTTCCTGAGAATAATTTGGCCTGCAGGCAGCTGGGAAAGTGAAGTAAATTGGTTGGGGGTTTTCAACATGCAGATCTCATTTCCCTGTCCTGGGCAACCTGTGGGAAAAAAAATCTTGTCATGGCAGAGAAACAAATGTGGAATCTGTCTTCTCAGCCCTAACAGGCAAGAGTCACAAAATTAAGTGACTTCTTTTATTGAAAGAAAATATCCTTTGAAGAAAGAGCGGGTCAGCAAACCACATCAATACTTCCAGGAACAAAAATCATTTTTTATTTTTAGCATTTAGTTTTTGTTCAGGGTCATCCTTCATCCTTTTTTGTCCTCTCCCTCCACTTCTCAATGACAGAAAGAAGGAACCTCACTTGTACAGATAGTTCTCGACTTACGACCGCAATGGAGCCCAAAATTTATCTGCTAAGTCCATGATGGCAAATCTCTGGCACATGTGCCACAGGTGGCACACAGAGCCATTTGTGCCGGCACGCAAGCTGCAGGCAAATTTACCTCACTGCGTATGCGCACGCCTCACAGCTGATTTTCAGCTGGTTTGAGGCCTTTTTCAGCCTCCCAGAGGCTGGAGGAAGGCTTCTACGGGCTTCTGCAGGCTTTGCAGGATGAAAACTAGGCCCATTTTGTCACTTCCTGTTTTTCCGGAAATACTGGAAGTGACAAAACAGACCTAGTTTTTGGCCTGAAAAGCCTGCAGAAGCCTTCCTCAAGCCTCAAACTGGCTGAAAATCAGCTGTGAGGTGCAGTGCAGGTAAGGGGGCGGCATGGGTGGGTTGGCGGGGATTGCACGCGCATGCTCATTGCCTTCTGGGTGCTGGCACGCATGCCAGCAAGCGTGCAAGCGCGCACACTATTTTTGGCACAGGAGCCCAAAAAGGTTAGGCACATCTGTGCTAAGGGGATAGTCAGGGGTGGGATTCTACCAGTTTGAACCGGTTTCGGTGAACCGGTAGTTCTGGCTTAGGACTGAAACTTTTCAGTCCAGACTCAGATAGCCGATTGTAGATAGATAGATCTCTAAGTGAACCTGTGATTCTGTGAGCAACTCAATCTGCCTGCCCGCTTTGCCTGTTTTGGGGTAAAAGTTGCTCTTTTTTTAAAATAAAAAATTCAATATTTACATACACCCACAACTTAGGTCACACCTACAGAACCGGTTGTTAAGAAATTTGAATCCCACCTGAAGGGAAGTATTTGAGCTGAAAATGGGCGGGTTTCAAACACTGCATGCGCTCACCAAACCGGTTGTTACGCTGGTTGAATCCCATCCCTGGATACCGTTGTTAAGAGAGTTTGGCCCAAAGTGGTCTTGGCCTTGTCCAGATGGAGTGGGGAGTAGGGAGAGGAAAAGGCAACTTTTCTTATAGCCTCCATCTTCTTGAATTTGGAGTTGGAATGGTATGTGGGAATGACCTTGGGAGACAAGAAGGAGAGCTACAGCTTAGGCAGCAATCAGATAAGATGTAGGTGAATCAGCAGTCAGATAAGAGGCAGATGAGCTCGTAGAAGGAATGGGGGCATGGACAATGTCTCAAAAGGAACCCCCCCCCTTCAAGTTTTTGGATTGTAAAGCAAAGGAGAGAGAGAAAGAGAGCTGCTTTTCAGAACAACTAAGATGATTAAAGGCCTAGGGACAAAAACATATTAAAAACAGTTGCAGGAATTGAGTATGCTTACTTTAATGAAAAGAAGGACTTAGGAGTGACATGATAGCAGTCTTCCAGTATCTCAGGGGCTGCCACAAAGAAGAGAGAGTCAAGCTATTCTCCCAAAAACCTAAAGGCAGGACAAGAAGCAATGGGTGGAAAATTGATCAATGAAACAAGCAACCTACATTTCCAGGGAGTCAACTTATTTTCCAAAGCACCCAAAAGCAAGAGATTTGCTTCTCTCCTTGATTAGTTTCCATCCATTGTTTTTTGTCTTGCCCTCCGGTGCTTTGGAAAATAAGTTGACCCCGTCTTCTTTATGGCAGCCCCTCAGATACTGGAATACTGCTATCATGCCCCATCGCGTCCTTTTCTCTAGACTAGCCAAACCCAAATCCTGCAGACACAGTACCATAGTTCCATAACGTTCCCTGAACTAAAGATAGTAGAACACATCTAAAAGTTGCTACTCCCAGTGAGAAAATATGATGTTATGGTTCCAAAACCTTGATTTATGTTGGCTGTGTTTGTTGGAACATAAGGCCACTAGAGGAATTAGCTCTGTGCTTTGGTCTTTCAGTGTTATATTTATAAACCTCATTTGAAATTGCAAATAATTCATAATCTCCTCGGTCAGAGGGTACTTTTTCAGTCTGGATTTGTGAGTGTACTGTGTACCGTTGTGAAGTAGCTCACAGGGTGGATGTGTGGGAGAAAATTTGTTTATTTTAAAGGTGGATTGCTGTTGAGGTCTCAGTATTTTTCTGGGCACAATTTCAGAAGAGCAAAAACTGAGTTTATTTTTATATGCTTTTATCAGTCCTAGATTAATGCTGTTCATTATAAAAGTGTTTTAACTGGCTCAGAACTCAACTAAATGTTGTGTCAAGAAAGAGCATGCACATACTTTTCTCTCTCTTTTTTTCATGATCTGCTTTCTCTCGTTTTTATGATCTGCTTCCTGTTCACTGTTAAAGAGACATAGCTGTCTGATGAATTTAAATTGTTCCGGGGCATAAAACAAGCCCTGTTTTCTGGAAACTTTAAATTAATTGCTTGATATAGCTAACAGACATTTTGCATCAGAGAATGTTGTGTGACCCAGCAGGCTGCTGTGGTCAAAGGTTAATATATTCCTTTGTGGCCTCATCACATTGTACAATATCAATTTTGATACTAAGCAAAAATGTACAATATCCTGCTAATCTTACATTGAGGACCTGTATAGTGCAGAGTCAAAAAGAGGGCTGTGAAAATAACTACAGACCCCTCACATCCTGGACATAAATTGTTTCAAGTTCTACCCTCAAAACTACGCTATAGGCAGGGGTGGGATTCTACAGGTTCGCACCTATTCGCTGGAACCAGTTGTTAACATTCTAAGCAGTTCGGAGAACCAGTTAGAAGAAATTCCTGGCCTAATCCTGTAAGGAAGGCAGGAAGGAAACATTCTGGTGTTGCTTACAGAAACTGCCTCTCCATTAACTCTTATTACATTCTTGGCAGGACTAGACTTCCTGTCTGAGGAACTTTTCTGGAGTTTTTTTCCCTCTCCTTTGCTGGTACTTTGCTTGTGTGGAGTGACCATTCAAAGTTACAATGGCACTGAAAAAAGTGACTTATGACCGTTTTTCAACTTATGACTGTTGCAGCATCCCCACAGTCACGAGAGGCCAGGCAAGGAGAAGCGTGCCTTGATGTGAGTGATGTTGAGTTGGCCACGTCCAGACAGTCACATGACCACCAAGCCATGCCCACCAATGAAGCCACGCCCATCAACCAAGCCATGCCCATAGAACCAGTTGTTAAAAAAATTGAATCCCACCCCTGGCTATAGGGCACTGCACACCAGAACAACTAGACAGGACAGTTTTTCCCTGCATGCCATCACTCAGCTAAACAACTACAATAATTCCCACAACACCATCAAACTATTTACCAAGACTATAGTACTATTCTTCTTGTTGTCCTTCCTATTACCTATCTCCTTTTCTACTTATGACTATAACCTTGTTGCTTGTATCTTTACGATTTATATTGTTTTATTTAGCTCCTAGCATTATTTTGGTTGCTTATTTAGTATCCTATGACAGGCACTGTGTTGTATCTTATGATTCTTGATTAACGTATTTTTATGTACACTGAGATCTTATGCACTGAACACAAATTTCTTGTGTGTCCAATCACACTTGGCCAACGAAGAATTCTATTCTATTCTATTCTATTCTATTCTATTCTATTCTATAGTCTACTCTACTCTACTCTACTCTACTCTACTCTACTCTAGTGTTTTTGCAGGTAATAGCTAAACAATTAAGTACAGAAAAACAAACCTAGTTCCAGTTAGATGCTGAAGGCCAGCAGTGGCTGCCCTATTTTGATCCTAAGGAATTATAAATGATAAATGTGGTTAGGCCCAAGCATATTTTGGAACTCCTTTTTCCTGCTTGTCAATTATTCTGATTATGTCATCGAGAATATCTCTGATGAAGGCTGCATCATCAGAAACAACAGATCTAACCTTTCATTAAATCTTCCTTTCTGGCAATTTTCCAAGGTCGCATCCTCCCAAATTCCTATACTGGGAGCGTTTGCGCGCTAATTAGCAGCAGACAAATAGTTTTATAGGATCCAATGAATTTTCCATTGCTGTAATCACAATCCAGGGAGTGGGGGTGTTAAACCTTAAAATGTTCAAACCAGAGAGTAGAATGAATTTTTAAAAATGCATGCGACAGCAGTTTTTTCAAACTTGGCGACTTGAAGATGTATAGACCTCAAGAGTAGAAGGCCAGACGTCTTCAGGTCGCCAAATTTCAGAGTCTCGGAACTGGGTATGTCTAGTTTGATGAGTAGAAGGACTTGGGGTAACAGGATAGCAGTGTTCCAAGTTCTCCAGGGGCTGCCCCAAAGAAGAGGGAGTCAAGCTATTCTCCAAAGCACCCGAAGGCAGGACTAGAAGCAATGGATGGAAATCAGTGGTGGCATTCTACCGGTTCAACCTGGTTTGGGTGAACCGGTAGTTAAAAATGCTACTGTTCAGGAGAACCGGTAGTAAAAAAACAGCTAGCGGTTCAGCCGAACTGATATTTCTTTTTTCTTTTTAATTCCTGCTGACAATCAGCTGTTCCGATGAACAGCTGTGCCGGGATCCCCCTCGCTGTCTTACTGCTTCGTTCAGGAGACTTCCCTGAGGCCCAGGAGGTCAAAAGGGGCACGCAGGGTGTGTGTGTGTGATTGCTCTGCCCTCTTCACCACTCCATTTTTTGCCTCTTAGGCCTCAAGGAGCAAAAACGGCCTCCCGGGAGGCTTTCCTGAGGCCCAGGAGGCAAAAAAAAGGGAACACAAGGGGGGGGGTGCTGCGGCTGCTGCAAAAAAGAAACCACGCCCACCCAGTCACGTGGCCATGCCCACCTAGCCACGTCCACCTAGCTATGCCCCCTGACAAATAGAGATTATTCTGGCCAATGACTATATTTAAATTGATCCTCTGATACAAACACCAGCTGTAAAATAATCCCAGTGTGAAAACCTAAATTAAGCCAGGGGGAGCATTGCTTAATTCCATGTGGTTGTTCTGATCTAACAAGGAGTAGCAATGGGTCCTACGGAAAGCAAATGACGTTGGCAGTCATTTGTCATTTCAGGGAACAGGGCTGGGAAAAGTCTTCCCCTAAATATTTTGGTTGTGGTTCTTGCCATTTGGAGATGCAATCTGTGCTCTCAGGGGTGGGAATTCAGCTTGTCGAAAAGAGGGCTGTGAAAATATTTACAGACCCTTCACATCCTGGACTGTTTCAACTCCTTCCCTCAAAACGATGAGCACTGCACACCAGAGCAACTAGACACAAGGACAGTTTTTCCCCCGAATGCCATCACTCTGCTAAAAAAATAATTTGCTCAACACTGTCCAACTATTAGCAAAGTCTGCACTACTATTGCTATTAATCTTCTCATCACTCCTTATTGCACATCCCCTCCCACTTGTGACTGTATGACTGTAAGTTTGTTGCTTGTATCATTATGATATATATTGACTGCTTCCTAGTATGATTTGATTGCTTATTATACCCTATGACTATTATTAAGTGTTGTACCTGATGATTCTTGACTCTCAATGAATGTATCTTTTCTTTTATGTACACTGAGACCATTTGCACCAAGACAAATCCCTTGTGTGTCCAATCACACTTGGCCAATGAAGAATTCTATTCTATTCTATTCTATTCTATTCTATTCTATTCTATTCTATTCTATTCTATTCCATTCCATTCCATTCCATTCCATTCTATTCTATTCTGCTAGTTCTCAGATCTCCATTCTAGGGAAATGCTCAGATGCAATCCCCTTGACATGCCAGCATCAGCTGCAGGAAATCCTGGACTTACGATGACAATTGAGCCCAAATCTCTGGTGCAAAGCAAGACAGTTAAGTGAGTTTTACTCCATTTTACGACCTTCCTTGCCACAGTTGCTAAGTGAATCACTGTAGTTGTTAAGTTAATAACATGTGTTGTGGCCTGTCGGCTGCATCTCTCTAAGGAGATTTGGTGGCGCAGTGGTTAGACTGCAGTATTGCAACCTATCTGCCGACCGCCAGCAGTTTCTCACCAGGTTCAAGGTTGGACTCAGCCTTCCCTCTTTCCAAGGTGGGTAAAATGAGGACTGAGATTGTTGGGGGCCATTGACTGACTCTGTAAACCACTTAGACAGGGCTTTAGAGCACTGGGAAGCCGTATATAAGCGCTGCTGCTGTTGCCTTTCCACCCCTATCAACACACTGAATTATCCGAGTTCCATCACATTAGAGCAATGAAAATATGCAGAGCCCTGGGATTCATGTGTCTTTAATCCGCTTGCTTAAAGCTGCCCCTTACAGGAAGCATCCAGCTGCTATTTCAACGCGGGATCGGAATGTCTTATACTTTTTTTTTTCTCCACTCCAAAGTGCTGATAGCATTTCAAGGTTTCCTGTCTGGAAACCCACAGAGGAGGTCTTGTTCCTTAAGAGACAGCAACCGTTTTCATTTCCCTTCTCCCGGTCATTAACATTTTTTCCCCACTTGTAATGAATCCAGAAAGTATGTAGGTCCTCCATCTTGGGTGACCCTCCTGGGTGTGAAGGTATGGGTTAAAAGCAGCCTGTGTGGTTATTAAAGAAAACAATAAATGGTTTGAAGAGTCGAAGCTCTCGGCTTCCAAATATCCTGGGCGATCTTATCTTTTTAATGAAAATAATTCAGCTTCACCTTCTTCCAAGCAGCCTGTCAACATTTTTTTTCTTCCCCTGTGGTATTTGCTCAGAGTGATTAACTCCAGGAGTGGAATTCCACCCACGCCATTCTCCAAACAGCCCAAATTCTGCAAAATTTGATCACGGATGAATTTCACCCCCAAATGCAGATAGTCTTCGAGTTACAACCTTTCATTTAGTCACCGCTCAAAGTTCTTTTTATTTATTTGTTTATTTTCAAAATTACACATCTCTATTTACATTGTTAACGGTATTGTGTCATCGGTATTACATGTATTTACATTTATTTCTATACATTAATCCTTATTCCTATGTTCTATCCACATATACCATCTATCTCAGTGATGGAGAACCTTTTTGGCACTGAGTGTCCAAACGGGAACGCACATGCATGTGAGCATGCCGGAAGGCCGAAAAATCGAAGACCAGCTGGCTGATACTCACATAGTTTTTGGCTGCTTTGGGGGCCATTTTCAAGCCGTTTTGGGGGCCATTTTGGGCCATAGAGCGTTTTCTGGCTGTTTTTGGTCTGAAAACAGCCTGCTTTTCGGCTGTTTTTCGGGCAATTTCCAGGCCATTTTCTGAGTTGTTTTCCAGGCTGTTTCCAGGCCATTTTGGGGGCTGTTTTCAAGCCTTTTGGGGGCCATTTTCATGCAATTTTCATGCCATTTTCAGGCTGTTTTTGGGCTGTTTGGGGGCAGTTTGCAGGCCAGTTTGGGGGCTTCTTTTGGCCCAAAATGGCCTGAAAAGGCCTGGAAAAGGGCCAGAAAAAGGTTTTTCAGGCTGTTTTCTGGCGCTCCAGCACCTGCAAAGACCAGCTGACCAGAAATCAGAAGAGCAGCTGGGGACGGCCTGTGTGGCCAATGAGAGGAGTCTTCATGCCACCTCTGGCATGTGTGCCATAGGTTCGCCATCCCGGATCTATCCCATACCACATAGTATTCTGATTCCTCCTTGCCTTTTAGTTCTGTTGTAAGTTTGTTCATCTTGTCAAATTCTATTTTTTTTTCCGCATTAATGCCTGTTCAGACGGTATGTTTTCTAATTTGCAACCCTGCGCAAAAACTATCCGCGCTGCCGTTATTATATGCAATATGATTGATTGGATTTGTTTGCTAAATTTCCCTTTAATTACTCCCAGGAGGAATAGTTCAGATTTAAATTCTATTTGATGTTCTGTTATCTCCTGTAACCATCTTTGTACTTTCATCCAATATTTTCTGGCTTTGGGGCATTGCCACCACATATGAAAAAAGAAAAATTCCATCTTGACCGCTCAAAGTTTTAATGGCACACAAAATCGTGACTTATGACCGTTTTCCACACTTGGCAACTGGCTCGTGTTTATGATGGTTCCAGGGTCCCAGGGTCATGTGATCAACTTTTGCGACCTTCCAATGAGCAAAGTCAATGAAGAAAACAGATTCACTTAACAATCGTCTTACTAACATACCAAATGCAGTGATTCGCTTAACAACGGCGGCAAGGAAGGTCATAAAATGGGCCGAAACTCGCTTAAAATTGTCTTGCTTAGCAACAAAAATTGGCGGATCAATTGGTGCTCTCTGAGCTTGGTTATTTTCTTGCAGACGTTTCACTACCCGACTAGGTAACGTCATCAGTACTGGAAGGGAGTGGGGTTTATGGAGAGGAGAAGGAGAAGGAAAACCTGGAACTGTGTTGCTTGCAGTCGGACTTAGGTATTGCATACAAAATTGTATGTAGCAATGTTTTACCTGTAAATGACTATTTTTCTGAATTAAAATCGCAATAATACGCAGGCAAAGAACCATTTTAAACTCAGTGTAAACCGTTCTAAACTTGACTGTAAAAAATACGATTTTTATAATACAGTTGTCAAAGTCTGGAATGCTCTACCTGATTCATTTGTCTCAGTTACAAATTTTCAGTTTTAGTCACAATTTGACTTCCAGGGACCTTACTTCATGTTTAAGAGGTCCGTAAAGGGGGCGTGCATAAGCGCACTAACACACCTATCGTCCCCTGTAATTTTATTTTTTATAGTATTCATGTTTTTGTTTTTGTTTGACAAATTATAAAAAATAAAAAGGGGAAAGAGAAAGAGAAAGAAAAAAACTGTGGGGTCTGTGGTGCTTTTTGAGCTTGGCTGTTTTCTTGCAGACGTTTCATTACTCGACTAGGTAACGTCATCAGTGCTGGAAGGGAGTGGGGTTTGTAGAGGTGAAGAGGAGGAGGAGGGGGAGGAAGAGGAGAACTCTGGGGTCCTTGGTGCTCTCTGAGCTTGGTTGTTTTCTTACAGACAATACTACCTGTATTTCCCTCAGGTACCAAACTGGACTAGCACTGACAAAGTTACCTAGTTGGGTCATAAAACATCTGGAAGAAAACCACTAAGCTTAGAGAGCACCAAGGACCCCACAGTGCAGAGGTGGATTGTCCTTGCCTTCTTCTGACCTGCAACCCCGGGATTATGGTGGTCCCACTTGACTTCTCCTTAAAGTTACAAGGATGTCCCATTCCAACATGCCTCTCAAATGTGCACCTCATGTTTGCACGGCCCTTTCTAGCAACTCCTGGAAAGGAAAGCAAAACCCTGCATTTGGTGGGATTTTTCCTTTTGGATGTTGCAATAGACTACGAAACTGACCGGTACGTAAGCCTGTGCGGTAAGCTTTAATTCCTTAAATTTCCTCAGGCAGAGGGACAAAGATATTCCAGATCGCTCGTGTCTCGTTGGACCTTCCCGTTAAATGTCTTTTTCTTTGGAATTTGGCCACCTGCTTGCGCACTGTGTTTAAAGAAGCGTTCTTTTCAGCTTAGGGTGTGTGTGTGTGTGTGTGTGTGCGTGTGCGTGCGTGCCCTTGCTCTTGTTGCTTTGACACTGGGGCCTTGTTGTTGCCTGCGAAGAGACCGTAGGTTAATGCCGGCCAGCTCTTTCCCTTCTCCTTCCTTTTGCTTTGCTAACTTCATTCTTGGAAAGTTTCTGCAGTTTCCCAGGAGATAAAACACGAATTATTTTTTTGACCTGAATAACTTCTGAAACCATTCAGGACGGTTTTGTGATGAAGGTTGCCAAGGGTTGAACTGGGCGGGGGGAGGGGGGAGCACTCTGATAATTGTCTGCCAGGGCTTCACTTTGTGCAAACTGGCGTCGAAGACGGCAAAATCCAGGGAGCAAATGTGTGATGTCCATTGCTCAGCTTTCAGGGTTGTTTTTTTTTTTGCCGATAGGCATTAATGCAATAAAAAGAAGAAGAAAAATTCAAATGGGCGCTGTATGATTCACACACTCGCTGAGTTAAAAAGCAAAAAAGCGACCTCGATTGTGACTTTACGACCTGGCGTTACCACCATGTAACAAAGGGGTCCTTTACAATATTTGGAAATCTTCCTAGCAAATGGCGTTCAGTCTAGCTGGATTTGGTGTACCAAAGGTAAATATAATAACAAAATAAATGAGGATAGAGCAGCCCTTCCTTATTTCACACCCTTGTCCGCATTCTTTCTGACCCAGCGATTAACTAACAATAAATCACCTTGTTGGAGTACACAAGGGCAGTTCTGACAATAGAGTAACAATTAGCGCCCAAACTGGCAGATACAGAATGCAGGCATAAAGGTTTTTTTTTTTTAGTGCAATAGGATACAGGTAGCCCTTGACTTACAACATCCATTTAGTGACCATTCGAAGTTACAGCGGCACTGGAAAAAGTGACTTATGACCAGTTTTCACACTTATGACCATTGCAGTATCCCCAGGGTCACGTGATCAAAATTCAGGTGTTTGACAGCTGGCGTAGATTTATGATGGTTTCATGTCCAGGGTTTCATGATCCCCTTCTGACAAGCAAAGTCAATGGGGAATCCAGATTTACTTCACAACCTTGCGACTATCTTAAACAACTGCACTGACTCACTTGGCTGCGGCGAGAAAGGTCGTAAAATGGGGCAAAACTCAACTTCACCGTCTCGCTTAGCGACATAAATTTTGGGCTCCATTGTGGTCATAATTTGAGGACTACCTACACCTTAATCCTCATAACATGGAACCTGTGGTTCAGCTGCCTTATTGTCATGCCCTTTCTGGAATCTGATTCCGAGGGAGAGGTCAAACGGCTGACAGGGAGTGGGAGTATGGCTCCGGTGGCTATGGAGGAAACTGGGCACAGTCCGGCTGGGCATTCAGAGGAAGACCCAGGCCACCTCCTCTTCATCCTAGGACATGCAGGGAGGAATGGATAAGGGAGCAACATGGGTTATGGGGCAGAAAACGGCCCTGATTCCCTTCATTAGCTGCAGCTGGGAAAACAGGACAAAGAGGGTGTTTGCGCACAGCTCCTTGCTGGAAGCAAAGCATGAGTTATTTTGGTTTGTCAAGTCTTATCTGGGTTCTGGCATCCTGCCAACTGTGTTTATTTCGTTATCTTTTGAAATCTTCAATTCCTTATCCTGCCCTATCCTGTTAATTGAGTTGGTTTTTATTTATAATTTATATGTACTTTGGGTTCAGATGGAATTTCTTCCCTTTAAAAACTGTTCTTGGGAAAGTTTCTTCTCCAGCCGATGATAACTGGACACTGGGGGCCAAGTTGGAGGAATTAAAGGGACTTTACCTACTTTTGTGACTTTGTCGCTTTTGTGCCATGCCCCGGGTCATCATACTTATCCTCTATCATTTTAAAGTGAAAATATTTATTTATGCGATTGGTATAGCCACCCATCTCATCAAAGGCAACATAAAAAATGATGATTTTAAGAGTTATGAAAACATCCTTCTATTATTACCAGAGGTGGGCTGCTATTCAGTGGTGGGATTCCATTTTTTTTTACTACTGGTTCTGTGGGCATGGCTTGGTGGGCATGGCAGGGGAAGGATACTGTAAAATCTCCAGTCAGAGGTGGGATTTGCCCGTCTTCCGAATTACTCAAAATTTCTGCTACGGGTTCTCCAGAAGTCAGAACCTGCTGAATACCACCTCTGCTGCTACTGGTTCGCACTGGTTTGGGTGAACTGGATGCTAATTTTACATACTGGTTCACCGAACTGGCAGTTGCAATGACTGGCTGGTCCCGCCCACCCTGCCCTGCCCCTCTGGAAAGCCCCCGGAGCCCAGGGAGGCTGAAAAATGGCCTTCAGAGGGCCTCCGGAGCCCGGGGAAGCCATTTTCACCCTCCTGGAGGCTCGAGGCCTTCGGAACCCAGGGAGGGTGAAAACGCCACCCTCACCATGGTGCAGGAGGCTGACTACGCCACACCCACCATGGCCACGCCCACCCAGCAACCTGGCAGAGAACCGGTTGCTCCACTCACCTTCACATCAAGGTTTTAACCTTCAAAGTTAGCCAATCCTTTTATGAATAGATCAATATATCACATATAGGGGTTTTTTAAGCCTCTGAAGCACGGCATCCTGTCAGAAATCATCATCATTCAACTCCATAATCAGATTGGGTTCCAAAACCCTAACCCCCTCAACCCGAAATCTTCTAAATCTTGTCTTTTGTGAATAGTTGGTACTTTGGCACATATGTTCCTCTTGGCTTCTAGGTGCTCACCAAGAAAGGATTTTTTCAAACTGACCCCATCAGAGCATTAGTATTTTGTATATTATTATTAACACGCTCTGATGCTAAGGAGTTCTACTCCCCCTCCCCACCTGAAAAGAAACCTGCTCCAAAATGCAAAACACAAGCAGAGGAGAGAAGTTTCAGTTTTAATTTCACATCAGCAACTAACATTAGTACAGAACAGTTGAGCTAAGCCAAGCCCAGGCTCCTTGCTGTCTCCTTCTTGCTCACACAACAAATGCAGTTTCAGTTTCCAAACAGCCCTCAATTATCTCACACCCTGACAAGACGCTAGCCAGATGAATGCCGCTGGATGCTGGTAGACAGAGACAGAATCCCCCCTCTTATTCTCCCCCCCCAAAACTAAGCCCCAAACTAACCACATACAGTAGTTTTGTAGCGAAGCTGGAGTATCGAGCTAGTTCTATATAATCTACTTTTTTAAGGGGTCGCAGGATAGATAGGGTGTTAGGGCATTTGTCCTTGCTTAAGTAATCCTATAGCAATAAGCTTAATAAGTAGAAGAACATCAAATACATTATTTCTATTGGGGGCATCTGTTTTAAATTTTTCACATCAAATCCCATTGCAGCACCCCCAATTAAGACCTCTAAGAAGGAACATACTCAAAAGACCATTACCAGAGAGTTAAAACTGAGGAAGAAGGATACCCCCACCCCCCATAATGGACCCCTGAGGAGATGAAACAATGGAGCCTCTGTTACCTTTTCATCAAGGGTTCAAGACCCATATTTTCTCACAGGCATTTTAGGAGCACAAAAATTAAAATGGAAAGGGTTGTCATTTTAAACCTGCCCAGTTTAATCCACCGTTTCTTCTGTATATATATGCTTGTCAGCGTTTTGCTGCTGTTGAAGAACGGATGTTTGACTTATTTATTTTCATTGTTTTTAGAAAGGGCCCCAAAGGTATTTTTTTCAAAAGGCAAGTGGACTTGGTTTCTTTGTTTTTCCTCGAAGACACTTCGCTTCTCATCCAAGAAGCTTCTTCAGTTCTTTCAGATACAGAATGCACTGGCAGAATAAGCAGGTTTGATGAAGGAAACGCCTTCCAAGAAGCAATGTTTTCCTAAAGAACTGAAGATGCTTCTTGGATGAGAAGGGAAACGCCTTCTTCCTCAAGAGAAGTGAAACATCTTCCTCTTCCTCAGCAGAACTGAAGAAGCTCCTTAGATGAGAAGCAAAACCTCTTCAAGGAAAAACCAGAAAGTCCAATTGCCTCTTGAAAAAGCATCTTTGGGACAACAATGACCTGGATGACTGAGAATCTCCACAGACTTTTAGAAAGGGCCAGCAAAGTGTCTCTAGAAGCATTCACCAACACCAACAATAATAATAAAAACTGAAACAGAAGAGAGAGAGAAAAAAAATTGCTGTACCTGTACAGGTAGTCCTCGACTTAGGACCACAGTGGAGCCCAGAATTTGCATTGCTAAGTGAGACAGTGGTAAAGAGAGTTTTCATTTTATGACCTCTCTTGCAAAACTCACTGAATAACTTAACAAAGTACAGCCAGTCCTCAAACTACAATAGTTCATTTAGCGACTGTTTGATGTTATAACAGCACTTTAAAGAATGGACTTATGACTGTTTTTCACACTTACGACTGTTGTACCATCCCCGTGGTCAAAATTGGCAACTGACTCGTATTTATGACGATTGCAGTGTCCCGGAGTCAATGTGATCCCATTTTGCGATCTTCTGAAAAGCAAAGTCAACAGGGAAGCCGGATTCAATTAACAGCTGTGTCAATAACTTAACCGCAGTGATTCACTTAACAGCTGTGACAAGCAAGGTCGTAAAATGGAGCAAAATTCACTTAACAACCATCTCTGGAAATGTTGAACTCAGTTGTGATTGTAAATCAAGGACTACCTGTATCAAAGTAAAAACACTTGTATTCAAACACACTTTCCCCAAGTGGGAAGTAATTTCCAGGACCTTTGTGTTCAGCCTGATGTTTTCACTTGGAATAATAATGATTTTAGCCCTGGTTTTTGTTTGCTTTTAATTGTTTTATATATGGTTTTGCTTTTCACTGCTAGCAGCCTGGAATACTCACAGATAAGAATGGGGTGAATGAATAGAAGCATCACTAACAAATCTATTATGTCACACGGCTTTGTGGACTGGGCACAATCTCACCGGCAGGTGTGGTGTTATTTTGAGGTGTGTTTATGTGTGTGTGTGTGCATGTGTGTGGCAAATTGGCAGTTTCATAGGCGGTCACCACCTGCCTGAGATCTCATATAATTCAACAACAAGGCCAACAGTCAGCAGGACTGCTATGAGATGCTAACATGTAGTTATGAAAAACAATTTGTATTTCTTCTCATCTAGTAGTTAAGACTTTGGGCCAATCACTTGGAGATGGTGAGTTCTAGTCCTCCTTTAACCCTGAAAGCCAGCTGGGTGACTTTGGGCCAGTCCTTTTCTCTCAGCCCAATATCCCTCACAGGGTTGTTGTTGTGGGAAAAATCGGAGGAAGAAGATGTGCTGAATATATTCGCCATCTTGAATTATCCGTTAAAATAATAAATGCAGGGAACAGATAACTAAGAATACATAAATAAACCATTAGAAGCTTTGGCCGTCTAGTTTTTGTTTTCAATGCCATTAATACAATTTTGAGATATCTTCTCCCAAAGGCACCTGGAAAGTCACTGTGGGAAACAGGATTCCTTGGTTTAATCCAGCAGGATTCTTCCGATGTTCTTAAATTTTGTTTTTACATTGTAAGCCAATGATTTACACTTTCTTTTCATCTCATTCCTGGCTTTATTTTTGTGTGTGTGTGTGTGAAATTTGAAAAGCAGGCGACTCTGCCAAATTCACAGCTTGAGATGTACAAGTGGAAAAGAAAAAGTGACTTCTGAGGAGATAAATTGGGGAAGATTCATCTGGATCTGAATTTTTTAAAAAGAGTGGGGGGCAGAACCCACAGTAAATTCTTGACTATTGAGATAGAGGCAAATGTTTTATGTGAGATATTTTAACGGCCGTCTTCAAAAGTAAAAAGATATCAAACAACTCACAGTCAGCAACTGATAAACAATGGCCCAACACATTTTTGCAACAATAAAACCAAAAGCCACCTTAAAGTAACCCATTGATGTTTATGAATTTGTTAAAAAACATAAGTAAAGATATAAAAACTTTAGTATAGATTAGACTTCTCTAATTTAGCAAGTCTGACAGAGATGAATTATTAAGAAATATGAAACATAATAAAGAAACTTCTAGTTTTGTGGTTATGCATGTCCCATAACTATAATTCCAGGTGATGCAATCTGAGAATTGATAATTTAGCCACCATTTACTCCCAAATACAAATAAGAACAAGGGTTAAAATTAAATCTACCCTGTATAAATGCTAGGTCAAAATAAAAATATTTTCAGGAACTCCATGATGAGGAACAAAGACAAAGGCAAGTCTGCCTGTTTATCTACAGGTAATCCTTGACTTACAACCATAATAGACCCTACCCATTATTAGCCATGATGGTTGTAAAGCAGCTCATCACATGACTGACCCGATTGTACTACCTTTTTCTGGTCGTTAAGCAAATTATGATGTTTGTTAAGTGACTCTGTGGTTCTTAAGCAAATGCTTTAGTTGTTAAGCAGACCCATTGTTCACGTGGGGGCATTTTTGCGCCAAACCAGACAGAAATGTTGACTTTCATGAAAAATGACCATAAATGCGGGTCAATTGCCATGTATCCCAGTTGTGGTCATGTGACCATGGGGGAGAGGAGCGGCCACGGGAACTTCAGAACTGGAGTTGCCGAACGAGAAGTGGTAAATCAAGAACTAGCGTTCTATCTCTCGACAGATAGATAGATAGATAGATAGATAGATAGATAGATCAATCCATCTCTCTCTCTCCATCTCCATCTCTCTCTATCCATCCATCTACTCATCCGTCTGTCTGTCTGTCTATCTATCTATCTATCTATCTATCTATCTATCTATCTATCTATCATCTATCTATATCTATATCATCTATATCTACCTACCTACTCTGTTTGTTTGTCTGTCTATCATCTAGCTAGCTCTATTATCATGTATAGATCTGTCTGTCTATCATCTATCTATATCTATTTATCTATCATCTATCTGTATATATCACCTCTACCTATCTATCTATCTATCTATCTATCTATCTATCTATCTATCTATCTACTCTGCTGTCCATCATCTATCTATCTCTATTATCATGTATGGATCTGTCTGTCTGTCTATCATCTACCCATCCACCCACCCACCCACTCATCCGTCATCTTTTTTCATAATTCATGCAGCCCACACACCTTCTCCTTTTTAGGCAAAAATTTGCCTATATTGACAGATTAAACAGAGCGTAACAGGATGCCATCTGCAAGGGCATCCTCTCCTTTTTAATGGGCATTGCACATGCTGAGTTTTAATTGTGTGGTTTTAATCATCATCTTGATTTTTTTTTTATATAGATTTCAAACTTTTAATTCTTCCATAGGGCAGTGTAGAAACCAAACTCTTAATTTTTCTTTTTTTAAAAAATCCATTTTTAGACCTCCTTGCTTTAGACGCACCTCATGCAGATAAACTTGCTGGTACAGATATAGTTGATATCTCGCCGGGGGTTCTCTTAAAAATACCTTTATTTTTAATTTGTGAAATATTCCTCTGCCGATGGCAAAACAGTGAGGTGCCGAGGGATGCTTTCTTTAGGATACGCCAGTTTCTTGCCACTTAACAGAGGTGGGGAAACGGGAATGATTAGCCCTGGCAGACATTGGGAAGCTCTCTTTTCAACGATGCCCCATTGATGAGATGTTCCAAAATTATGTGTAACCAACTCCTTTCTCCTGTAGGGAAGGAAGGAATAGCCTTCCAGAAGGTATGATTAGGATGAAGGCCTACCTGCTCAACAGCATGCCTGAAATGCAAAATTAAAGTGGGAATGGGAAGCCCATATAGTTCAAAGAAGTTTCCAAAATAATGTTCATGTATAGAGAACAATTCCTCCAAGCATTCAACGAGTCCCTTAAATGGAAGTGGCTTCTCACGCATGAACCAATCAGATCAGATGTTATTTCTATTAAGAGCCAGTGGGATGTACAGGCTAAGGTGCTGGAATGGCACAGAGACCAAGATTCCTAATTACAGGTAGTCCTCAACTTACAACAGTTCATTTAGTGACCAAAGTTACCAAGATACTGAAAAAAATGGCTTTTTTCCCAGTTAGGACCATTGCAGCAACCCTGTGGTTACATGATCAGAAGTCAGACACTTGGCAAAGGACTTACCAAGAAGAGGAACTTACCAAATTTGCAGATGATATTAAGCTGGCAGGAATAGCTAACACCCAAGATGATAGGCTCAAGATCCAGATGGATCTTGACAGACTAGAACACTGGGCCATATCTAACAAAATGAAATTCAATGTAGAGAAAAGTAAAGTCCTACACTTAGGCAAGAAAAACCAAAAATACACATATGGACTGGGTGATCTCAGAGTCTTAGTGGACAACCAGCTAAATATGAGCCAGCTGTGTACAGAAGCAGCCAAAAAAAGCTAATGCAATCCTAAGTTGCATTAACAGAGGGATACAATCAAGATCAAGGGAAGTACTAATACCACTCTATAAAGCCTTAGTAAGACCACACCTAGAGTACTGCATCCAGTTTTGGTCACCACACTTTAAAAAAGATGTTGAGGCTCTAGAAAAAGTACAGAGAAGAGCAACCAGGATGATTAGGGGACTGGAGGCTAAAACATACCATGAACAGTTGCAGGAACTGGGCATGGCTAGTCTAGGGAAGAGAAGGACCAGGGGAGACAGGATAACAGTCTTCCAACTTCCAATATTTGAGGGGCTGCCACAGAGAGTAATGGAACACCTTGCCCTCAGAAGTTGTGGGAGCGTCATCACTTGAGACTTTCAAGAACAGATTGGACTCCCATCTGTCAGAAATCATGTAGGGTCTCCTGCTTGGGCAGGGGGCTGGACTAGATGACCTACAAAGTCCATTCCAACTCTGATTATCTGTTATCTGACTCATATTTATGACGGTTGCAGTGTCCTGGGGTCATGTGATCGTCTTTTGCGACCTTCTGACAAGCAAAGCCAGATTCACTTAACAACTAACTTAATAATTGCAGTCATTCACTTAATGGTCATAAAATGGGCCAAAACTCACTTAATTTTTACACTTGGAAATTGGGCTCAATTGTGGTTGTAAGTTGAGGGTCCTTAGTAATAGAAGCTTCCTCGGTGAATTTGAACCCGTTGCTTTCTACAGACTTTTAGCTATGCAATTTGGGATCAACACCCTTTGAATGGTGCGGGAGCATGAACTGATTTCCAGAAAAATTGCAGGCTACAACAATCATTTGCACTACTCAGGTGACCCTGAGGGCACAGATAAACCTTCAAGTGGCCTCAACGACCCTCTAAAAGGATGCAAATGACCAGCTGTCTGCAAGGAATATAAATTCTTCCATTCCCCACCATCCTGTCAGAGCTGGAAAAGCTTCTTTGATGAGAAGTGAAACCAATGGTGGGATTCATTTTTTTTTTACTACCATTTCTGTGGGCATGGCTTGGTGGGCGTGTAAAATCTCCAGTCAGAGATGGTATATGCCGGTTCTCTGAACTACTCGAAATTTCCGCTACCGGTTTTCCAGAACTAGTCAGAACCTGCTGAGTACCACTTTGAGTGAAACATCTTCAAAGAAAAATCAAGAAAGTCCAGTTGCCTCCTGAAAAAGCACCTTTGGGACTGTACTAGATACCTGTACCGGCTACTACAGTCTACAACTTGTCACCTTCTTGAATGACCTTTGCAAGGAAGACCAGGAGAAGTCTATATGATCTTACATTCCCAAATCTTTCAACTTTCTGAGGGGAAAAAAAAGTCATTTTGTTTTGCCTGCCTTTGAACCTTTGGAATCTAGCTGGTATTTGAGGTGTGACCCTTCACAAAAGATAGAAAATAATTGCTGATGGATTAGCCAGCCTTCAGATGAGAGGAATCCGTGGCAATGGATAACATGAGATCCAACCATTCTCTAATCCCTTGAGAATGCTTTGCCATTTGGTGAGGAGCAGCGTCGATTTAATTAGTGGGAGGGAGGAGATGAAAAAAAAAGAGAGTCCTTTGACAAGATATTCCTCCAAAATTAATGCCCTGTGTTTCCACAACTGGAGATACCTTTGATCACTTCCACACATTCCTCACAGCATTGGGAGTTTAATACAAATCTAATCTCTTACCGTGTCCATAGCAAGGCTAATGCGGAATTTAAAGTATGTATGACACAGGGAAAATGTCTTTGTACATTGTTAAATTGTAATCAGCCTTCAAGGTCAAAATCATAATGTTGATTTTTGGGGCCAAAAAAGGAGCTTAAGGCTCTAGGCTTAGAACATAGAATCATGGAGTTGGAGTTGGTAGTCCAACCCCATCTGAGCAGCAGATCTTATACGATTCCAAACAAGTGGCTGTCCAGTCTCTTGTTGGAAGTCTCTTGCTTTTCTTGAGCACCCACAACTTTTGAAGGAAAGCAACTCCACAGTTAATCCTAGTCTTGCCTTAGGCACAAAAGCCAGCTGGCTGATTCAGGGCCATCCATCTCTCTCAGTCCTCTGAAGAAAGCCACAAAAACCACTCCCAACAAATTTTGCCAAGAAAGCTGCAGAGACCGTCCCAAACTCACCAGATCTCAAAGAAGCACCCATAGACAAAAAGGTTAGAATAGAGAGGTTAGAATAGATCAATAACCAACCAAGTTGCCAGTGGAAGTTGTGGGAGCTTCATCACTGGAGACTTTCAAGAAGAGACTGGACTGCCATCTGTCAGAAGTGGTGTAGGGTCTCCTGCTTGGGCGGGGGGGGCTGGACTAGATGACCTACATGGTCCCTTCCAACTCTGATAATTTGTAATCTGTAAAGTGGCCCTGTTCTACTCTCGAAAGCAGGTGGCATTTGGTTTAATTTATAGAAAGACATCTAACTCTATGAATATTGAAATACCATTTCAGATGGTATATCAAATGCAGTGAAGGAAGTGGGTCTCTGACCATTATTATAACAGATTAACAGAGCTGGGTGGGACCTTGGAGGTCTTCTAGTCTAGTCCAACCCCCTGATCAAGCAGGATACTATAGGGTTATAGTATTTCACACAACTAGCTGTCCAATCTCTCTTAAAAACCTCCAGTGATGGAGTACCCACAATTTCTGGAGGCAAACAGTTCCAATGGTTAATTGTTCTCATTGTTAGGAAATTTCTTCTTATTCCTAGGTTGTATTCTCCTTGATTAATTTCCATCCAGCGTGCTTATGCCAACGTAAATGGTCCAGACAGGTGTGTTGAGAAACACAGTGCCAGCAAAAAGCTTAAATAAAGAGGCTGAGGGGAGGAAGCAACATTTTGTGGTGAGAAATAACATTGTGGCTTCCTTATTTCTCCGCTTGTAGAACTGTGTTTGATCAACACAAAATTCTTGTTTACCAAGAATTTCATTGGTTCATAAATTGCTTCTGCTCATAGTTTGCTGTATCAGGTTGTCCTGCTAAAGTCATCTTCATTGCATTGGCTTGTTCCTTCAATGCAGGGGTCCCCAAACTTGGCAACTTTAAGACTTGTGGACTTCTGGGAGTTGAAGTCCACAAGGCTTAAAGTTGTCAAGTTTGGAGACCTCTGCTTCAGTGCTTTGTCTCTGCGGCATGTCATACTGGGTCATGCCACACCGTTTGAGAAGATGAAAAATATCCCACTCGTAAGAGCCCTGGTGGCACAGTAGTTAGAATGCAGTATTGCAGGCTAATTCTGTATTCATTATTTATGAATAGCATGCTTGTTAAGCTTTATTTTTTGGAAGCCAGCTGGGAAGGTGGCAAATGGCGATAACAATAGCAATAGCACTTAGACTTATATACCGCTTCATGGTGCTTTCCAGCCCTCTCTAAGCAATTTACAGAGTCAGCATATGGCCCCCAACAATCTGGCTTCTCATTTTACCCATCTCGGAAGGATGGAAGGCTGAGTCAACCTTGAGCCTGTCAGGATCGAACTGCTAGCAGTCGGCAGAGTTAGCCTGCAATACTGCATTCTAACCACTGTGCCACCACAGCTGAAATGATCCAGGGATGGTACAACTATCATAAACACATGCAGATTAACAGAGTTGGAAAGGACCTTGTAGGTCATCTAATCCAACCCTCCCACCCACCCAAGCAGGAGACCCTACACCATTTCTGACACATGGCCCTCCAATCTCTTCTTGAAAGCTTCCAGTGATGAAGCTCCCACAACTTCTGAAGGCAACTGGGTTGCTTGTTCTCACTGTCAGGAAATTTCTCTTTATTTCTAGGTTGAATCTCTCCTTGTTCAGTTTCCATCCATTGTTCTTTGTCTGGTCTTCTGGTGCTTTGGAAAATAGCTTGACCCCCTCCTCTCTGTAGCAGCCCCTCAAATATTGGAAGACTGCTATCATATCTCCCCTGGTCCTTTTCTTCACTAGACTAGCCAGGCCCAGTTCCTGTAATCGTTCTGCATATGTTTTAGCCTCCAGTCCCCTAACCATCCTGGTTGCTCTTCTCTGCACTTTTTCTAGAGTCTCAACATCTTTTTTATAATGTGTGACCAAAACTGGATGCAATACTCTAGGTGTGGTCTTGCTAAGGCTTTATAGAGTGATATAAGTAACTCACTTGATCGCGATTGTATCCCTCTGTTAATGCAATTTAGGATTGCATTGGCTTTTTTGGCTGCCGCTGCACACTGCTAGTTCATATTTATCCCTCTCAGAGTTACTGCTATTAAGCCTGGTTTCACCTGGTCTATATGGACATACCAGTTGTCAAACATCCAAATTTTGATCATGTGACTGTGGGGATGTTGCAATGGTCCTTAACTGCAAGGACTGGTCGTAAATCACTTTTTTTCAGTGCCATTGTAAATTTGAATAGCTGCTAAATGAATATTTGTAAGACAAATATTGTAAATTTGGGAGTGTACCTTAGGAAGGAGATCAGGTAACAAGGTTCACATGTAACATTGCAGTTAACTTTGGAGGGGTGGGAGAAATTTAAGAGCTGAAGATTTCACTCAAAGTTATATGGGGAAAAAATAGACTTCCAGGGATAGGTGTTGAAGGGAAAAAAAATAAAATATCAAAATCCTGAAACTGCAGGCCTAACGAGCACCAATCCTGCAGAATTTCAAGAAGGGAGAGATACAGTGAAAAGTTCTAATCTTCTCAGTTCTCCGCATTCATATCTATTAATACTGAAAAAATTTGAGATTTAAATGTGTCTTGCTGGCATCTTTATGATTGATGCTTGTAGCTTTTATGCATCTATTTTTATCCGTGGTGTAAAGATAGGAGCCTAACCTGATCTGAATTGAAATTGTGGTCTGAGATTAACTGCTGTTGCGGGTGGGGAAATGTCAAAAGAAGAAAAGGATCCATTCGCCAGGGCCTTCTTTTGTTTTTGCAAGTGATATGTTGGCTGTGTGATGTTGGCAAAGCTGTGATTTTACAGGTATCTTCAACAGCTATTTAGGGAGAACCCATTTGGCAAAGTGGCATGAGCTGTTTTTGGTGCAATTACTTCTTTCCATTCTTGTCCTCCAACCAGAAATGTGAGATATTTTTCTGAGGCCCTAATTATTTTATCTTTGGAATGCATCTCTGATGAACAGGAAACAGAGAATCCTGCTAGTTTGTGCCACTACTTCATTGCTGGCAACAACAACAACAGAAAGGCAGAAAGCATGGAGAATTGTTGGTTAGTGAAGAGATGAAAAAAAAAATCTGTAATTTTTCTTAAGTTAATATCTTAACTTAAGACACTTAAGATAAAAGAAAAGGAAGAAACGGAATACCATTCTACCCTTTAACTAATAGAAACAGAGGTTAGAAACTAAACAGAATCTAAAAAGATAATAAAAAATTGTTTTGGAAATTTTGTAAGATGAATAAACTAATGGCGTTATTATGTTGTGGTATGTTTATTAAGTTTATTAATATGTCTTTGGTTTTTGTTGTCTCTCTACTTAAAATTAATTGTGCCCAGACAACATGATGTTCAGATAGATGTGGATTTTTTTTAATGCTCTTTAAAAGGAAAATGTATCGACGAAATATATATTCAAACAAAAAAAAAATCTGTAATGTAGCCTCCATAAACTCTGCAGAACTGAAAAGAGGATATTTGGAATTTAGAAGGTTGCCCAAGATGATAAAGAGGGCATGTTCGGTGGCAGGATAAGCTTCTATATGCTTGCTTAGAAATTCATTCCCTGGTGGACTGCAGCCGATGTTTATAACATTCATTAAATTGTAGTGCATGGATAGGCAGGGGTGGGCAACTATGGCCCTTTACGGCCCATGGACTTCAACTCCCAGAATTTCTGAGCCAGCATGGAATGGTGTTCAGGCATTCTGGGAGTTAAAGTCAAACAAGTTGTAAAGGGGCTGTAGTTGCCCACCCTTGGTACAGGGATGGGATTCAAAAATCCCAGCAACCGGTTCGCTGCCCGGTTGCTGGGTGGGTATGGCCATGGTGGGCGTGGCCTACTGGAACTTCCGGGAAGGCCTTTTTGCGCCTTCCCAAGGGTCTGGAGGCTTCCCTCGGGCCTCTGGGAGGGCAAAAAATGGCCTCCCTTGGGCTCTGGAGGCCCTCCAGAAGCCTGAAACAGGCCCGACTTCCGGAAGGCCCTCCCAGAGCCTATGCACAGACCTTGCACTTACCTGCATCGAAAACAGGCTGCGTGGAGACTCCTGGGAGTGGGCGGGCAGGGTGAGCGGGGCCAGCTGGTCACCTGTAGGCCAGACAAGTTTTAATGGATGGAAACCGAACAAGGACCTGGAAATAAAGAAATAAGGACCTGGCAACAAGGAGAAACTTTCTGACAGTGAGAACGATCGACCAATGGAGTAGCCTGCCCTCGGAAGTTGTGGGAGACTTTCAAGAAGAGATTGGACTTCCATTTGTCAGAAATGGTATAGGGTCTCCTGCTTGGGCAAGGGGTTGGACTAGATGACCTATAAGGTCCCTTCCAACTCTAGTTATCTGTTACTGATTTGGCAAACCAGATGCACATTTCATATCCGGTTCACTTGAACCGATCTGAACCAGTAGAATCCCAACCCGGCCTTGGTATAAAGTAGTGGACCAGGACTAGTAAAACGTAATTTAATGTCTATTTTCTTCAGCCATTGAAGGTCTAGAGGAAAAGTTGGGTCCACCTCTCTTAGCCCAAACGTCTTCACAAACTTGTTGCGCTAAGAAAAACAGAGTATTTATTCATTTAGACCCCACCTGTTATTTTTACACAAGGCGGAGAACACACATCCTACATGCCTTCCTACTCCTACTTTCCCCACAACAACAACCCTGTAAGGTAAGGTTGGGTGGAGAGAAAGTGATTGGACCGAAGTCGCCCAGCTGGCTTTCACAGCTAAGGCAGGACTTGAACTCATGATCTCTTGATGATTGGCTGAAAGTCGCCCAGCTGGCTTTCACAGCTAAGGCAGGACTTGAACTCATGATCTCTTGATGATTGGCTGAAAGTCGCCCAGCTGGCTTTCATAGCTAAGGCAGGACTTGAACTCAAGGCTGCCCACTTTCTAGCCATGCACTTCTGAAGGAAAGCTAGACTATAATCCCCAACCCTAATACGTAGTTCTGGCAAACTGCAGATGGATTTTGCAATACATCACAGTGGAATCTACATTACAAATTCAAATTCCCTTTGAATTGAAGATGCTTCCCACAAAAGCTCATAAGTGACTGCTTCTAGTGAGCATTGAAGATCAGGTGGGAAAAAATGGGCAGGCCCAGAATCACCAGGGAATTATGAAAGGGAATTTTCCAGAGGCTCCATTGAGGTCAAAGCCAACCCCAGTCATCATCACCACCTTCATTAAAGTTTCTCCTCCCCTCTTTTAGTCACACACTGGATTTTCTTTTCTCCCGTGGCTTCAGAGTCTTGTTGAGTGCCTGCAGCCAAGTGGCTGGGATTGTAGAGTAGCACAGATGTAAGGACAACATTGACCTTAGAAGGACACAGCAACTTTAGAAGGAAAAAGCCATGCTGGATTCTTCCTCCGGCTTGAAGAGCTATCCTCCAAAGCACCCAAAAGCAGGACGAGAAGCAATGGATGGAAACTAACTAAGGAGAGAAGCAACCTAGAACTAAGGAGGAATTTCCTGACATTTAGAACAATTCATCAGTGGAAGAACTTGCCTTCAGAAGTTGTGGATGCTCCATCAGTGGAGGCTTTTAAGGAGAGATTGGACAACCATTTGTCTGAAAGGGTTTCCTGCTTGTATAGAGGGTTGGACTAGAAGACCTCTAAAGGTCCCTTCTGACTGAGTTATCCTGTTATTCCTGTCATTCTTCTCCTCGTGCCGGATTGAATTCTTAAGGGCAGTTTATATTCCCTTGGAGGAGGCTGCAGCATTGATGCTAAAATTGCAAAAAGTTTGTATTTGGGGCTTCTGGAGAAAATCAAGATGCCAGCCAACCTGCATTACGTCCTGAAGTCCCTGGTCAGCTGGATGTCCAAGCCAAGGTCTGTAAATTAACTTGGAGGGGATGCAGTTTAACGCCTGGGGTTGGTGTGGAAGTCTTAGAATGATGGTCATATGTGCTGATTGCATGGAATACGGGCCGTTCTCAACTTACAACTGTTCATTTAGTGATCGTTTGAAGTTGCAATGGCAAAAATGACTTATGACCGTTTCTCACAGTGATGACCTTTGATCACACGATCAAAATTCAGACATCTGGAAACTGGCCATGTATTAATGATGGTTGCAGTATCCCGGGATCCTACAATCTCCTTTTGCAACCTTCTGACAAGCAAAGTCAGTAGGGAAAACCAGAATTCATTTAAGAACCATGTTACTAATTTTAGAATTTGCAGCGATTCGCTTAACAGCCATGGCAAAAAAAAAACGGGGCAAACCTCGCTTAACAACTGTCTTGCTCTTAGCAATGGAACTTTGGGGCTGAATTGTGGCCATAAGTCGAGGACTTCCTGTAATCCTAAGGCAGACCTAATGAAAGTAGCATTTCTTGGTAGAGCTGCCAACGTGTGAGGATGAGAACTAGAAATATACATAAAACTAAAAAACGTCTTTCTTTCTTTCTTTCTTTCTTTCTTTTCTTTTCTTTTCTTTTCTTTTCTTTTCTTTTCTTTTCTTTTCTTTTCTTTTCTTTTCTTTTCTTTTCTTTCTCTTTCATTCCTTTTACGTTATGCCTCTCTTCCCCATCCCAACTGAACATTCTGTCTTTCTGTCTCTAAAAACATTGCAACTTTAAGGCTTATGGGCTACAGTTCTGAGAATTCCCCTGAGGAATTCTGGGAATTGAAGTCTGCAAGTCTTAAAGTCGCCAGATTTGGAGATCCCTGTCTAAAAGGAGATTTTCAACTAGTGACATCGATAGGAGGGAGGGCAGAATGGCGAAAGTAGTATTGTGGTAGGAGCCCCAGGCTATGGGATTCAAATAATTTAACAACCGGTTCTCTGCCCCTAATGATTTCTTTCAACAACCAGTTAACCAAACCGCTCAGAAAGTTGACAGACGGTTCTCCCAAATTGGTAGGAACTGGCTGAATCCCACTCAACCCTTTTTATTTTGTTTGTGTTGTTGCATACCCACTCAAAAAGAGACAGAGCCTGCAGACTCCCATGGATAACCTCCGTGAACAACATCTTAATAACTGGGATGAAATAGTGTTAATAATAATAATAATAACAACAACAATCATAACAATAATGAAAAAGACATCCAAATAACCAATGAGGCATCTTTTTTGCCTGTCAATGAACTGCTATTGTCATTCACTGCCAGTGACAAGTTATGCTGTAATAAAAAAATCCTTGGAAAAAGTAGTTTACTACTCACTACTCTGTCACTGGGTTGGGCAAAGAGGTCATCCTCCCTTAGGACAATTCTGAACTTTCCACATACATGTTTAATTTCCCACATAAAATAGTTCCTTTTCCAGATGACACCATATATCTTCGCCTTGTGCGGACAATAAGGAATGAAATGGAATTTCTTTTATGTTTGTGTTGGCATCCATTTATTCTTATAAATAACTCAAGGCCGTGAGCGAACGTATCCAAAATACTTTCCTCCTCTTATTTTCCCAACAACATTAATCTTGTGAGGTAAAGGTTGGGTTGAGAGAGAGAGTGACTGGCCAAAAGTCACCCAGCTGGCTTTCGGGCCTTAAGGCACCTGGACTTGAACTCATACCTCCCAGTTTCTAGGTTGGTACCTTAACCACTAGGCCAAACTGACTCTCCACCCATGTATCCTGGGTGCTTCTAGATGCTTCCAAGGTCAGGTTTGAAATTCCTTGGTCACTCATTGCCAGCCAAAGAGCAGGAAAAAAAAAAGGCATCCATTCAGTTATTTCTTCAGCCTTACAGAGATACTCCTTGCATCCATTTAATGACTTATGATTGGTTTTCACACTTATGACTGTTGCAGTGTCCCACAATCACATGATTAAAATTTGGACTCTTGGAAAAGGACTCATATTTATGACAGATAATACCCCAGGGTCATGTGCAGTGGTGGTTTTCTACCGGTTTGGCCCGGTTCTGCCGAGCCGGTTGCGCCAATGAGCAGCGGACACCGAAATGGTTCTCTCCAATGC
Source organism: Pseudonaja textilis (assembly GCF_049901715.1). Taxonomy (NCBI): domain Eukaryota; kingdom Metazoa; phylum Chordata; class Lepidosauria; order Squamata; family Elapidae; genus Pseudonaja; species Pseudonaja textilis. The sequence continues at coordinate 8,025,057 of NC_141995.1, forward strand.
TCTGATGTTGGGCCCACCCGCCTGCCTGGGTCCCATACTAACTTTTATGCCCTGTTTTTGAAGCGCAGGACCACACAGAACAAAGATGTTAAACAGTCAGCTGTTAATACATGACCGACGATTCTCATTTTCTGCTTCTTATTCAGCTAGTACTTGTTTCGCCGAAAATAAGACCCTGTCTTATATTTTTTTGCCACCAAAAAAGGCACCAGGTCTTATTTTGGGGGGATGTCATCTACTGACTAACCTCACTTGTGCACGTCGTCCCTGCCTCCTTTTTGCTGTCAGAAGCCTTCAGGAACTGCTTCTTCTGCGGCTGGCAAGGCTGGCAAGGCTTTCCTGAAGGTCTCTGCAGCCAATAACAGAGTTCTGGATCGATCCAGAGCTTTGTTATCAGCTACAGAGGCTTTCAGGAAAGCCTTGCCAGCCTTGCCAGCTGCAGAAGAAATGGGCCGATGAGGCAGGTGTCGGGGTGTGCGAGGCCTGGCTACAACTGTTCAAAGGTAAGTAGTAGGGCAGCTCCATCCCCACCCTAGCTTAATTTTTACCTGGTTGCTCTGGAGTGGGAAGGATCTTAATTAGGGCTTATTTGGGGGGGGGTAGGGCTTATATTGGGCACATGTGTAAAAATCAAGCTAGGACTTACTTTCAGGGTAGGTTGTATTTATGGGGAAACAGGGTAATTTTTTAGAATTCTGCCCTGGCGTCAGGTCCATCAACCCAGCCTTACAAGCTGTAGTGCAATTGTTTTGCATCGACATTGGTTACAGTGGAAGAAGTTCATTAATCCATCCTTTGGAACAGGCATGTCCAAGCTTGGCAACTTTAAGACCTGTGGACCTCAACTCCCAGAATTCCCCAGTCAGCCATGTTGGCTGAGGTATTCTGGGAGTTGAAGTCCATGGGTCACAAAATTGCCAAAGTTGGGCACCTCTGATTTAGGTGTCATATGCCAGATACTCAGATGGAGATGGAAGCAGAACATAAATGTTTTTCTTGAAGGACCATTCAAATTGTCGATTTGAGAACGAGTTGTCCCTTAGCACAAAAGTAGAACGTTTTATTGTTCCAACGAACAACAGTGGAGAAAGCCTCATGGGCATGTCCTTGAAGTCACCGGGAGTCAACTTCAACTTGGTGACTTCATCTTAACCTTTTGCCCAGATGATTGTAAATGATCTCATCTGGGCTTTGTCAGCCTGTTTTCCCATTGTTTACCTGACTGCTTGGGAGGGTTTTTTTCTTGAGTTGAGCGTCAGCCTTGGAAGCTACATTTACTTGGAAGCTTCAAGGCTGCCACATTCAGTACCTGGGAATTTGGGAGGTGGGATTTCATAGAGAGATGGAAGATTAGACTCAACAACATTTTTTCACAGAGTCAAGGACATGTTGCCCTGCACCTGGAGAGGAATGTCTAGAGGAATGTCTCCAGTTGGGACGATGTTTGATTGGACCATGAGATGGACGGATGGGTGCAGGGGATGGATCTTTGAATTATTTTTGGGAAGGGGGAAATCGGGAATTCTCAGATTCGGGTTTTCCCAGATGTGCCAATAGGACAACTCTAATAAAATGGGACTTTGAGGAAATACTTGTCTCAGAGTTTATTGGTTTGGAGGTTGGTTAGTTGGAACGCTGACATTAACCCGAATCTTGACATTGAACTTCCTACTGTTTCGATACCTTTGGGCTGACGATAACCCAGAATAACATCCATAAAAAGGAAGGTGCTTCAAGAAATGGGCCTTCTAAGTAGCCGCAGAGAAACATGTTGGTAGAAACCAAAAGAAAGAGATGGTACAAACTCTTGGGGAAGGATTAAAAAAAGTGCACGAAAACCACTATGGGTCATCCTCAACTTACGACCACAATTGAGCCCAAAATTCCTGTTGAATTTTACCCCATTTTATGACCTTTCTTCCCACAGTTGTTAAGTGAACCACTGCATTTGTTAACTTAGTAACACAGTTGTTGAGTGAATTTGGCTTCCCCATTGCCTGTCAGAAGGTTGTACAAAGTCATCCCAAGATTCCTGGACACCGCAACCGTCATAAATATGAATCCGTTGCCAAGTACAGGTCGCCCTCAACTTACAACAGTTTGCTTAGTGACTGTTTGAAGTTACAATGGCACTGAAAAATGTGATTTATGACCATTTTTCACACTTACAACCATTGCAGCATCCCCATGGCCACGTGATTTACGTTCAGATGCTTGACAACTGACTCACATCTATGACAGTTGCAGTGTCCTGGTGTCCAGTGTCTTTTGCGACCTTCTGACAAGCAAAGTCCATAGGGAAACCAGATTCACTGAACAAACGTGTTACTAATTAGACAACGGCAGTGATTCACTTAACAAACGTGGCAAGGAGAGTCATAAGATGGGGAAAAACTCACTTAACACATGTCAGACTTAGCAACATAAATTCTAGGCTACATTGTGGTCGTACGTTGAGGACTACCTGGACCTGAATTCTGATCATGTGACCATGGGGATGCTGCAACAGTCCTAAGTGTGAAAAATGGTCCTACGTTACTTTTTTTCAGTGCCTTTGTAACTTTGAACGGTCACTAAACAAGTCATTTTAAGTGAAGGATTATCTGTATGATGCTTTCCATTCTGCATTCATGTCGGTGTTACTTTTACCAGAAGACTTAAGTTCTTTGGTTGCAGATGCTGACATGGGATATATGAATGTTGGCCAGACACAGAGAGAGAGGGAATGTCCTATATTTTAAACTACCTTATTTTCCCCTGAAAAATAAGACCTATCCCAAAAATAAGCCCTAACATGTTTTCCACATTTGTGCCTAATATAAGTCCTACCCCCACAATAAGCCCTACTTAAGAGCCTGCACAGCCAGCCAGTCGGCCGTTCCTTCTGGTTGTTCGTGGTGCTGCGGCCACAGGGCAAGGAGGGATGGTGGTAGAGCTACCCACCAACTTATCTTAGGGCCCCCACAGCCAGACCATCCATGCCCTGATACCCGCTTCGCGGCAGCAACCCAAAAATCCACGTGCAACAGGAGCCCACTTGGCTTCCGGCCCACTTCTCCTTGCTCACAGCCACAACGGAGCAGGAGGCTGAGCGGTGTGTTGGTGCCATGGCCGCAAGGCAAGGCAGGTGTCAGGGCATGGGTGGCCTGGCTGCGGGGCGGGCCCTGACGTAAGCCAGTGTGGAGTGCATGGGGCAGTTCCACCACCCCCTCTCCCTCACGGTGGTGGTGCTGGCATGCGACGTGGCTTCTTGCCCCGCCATGAGCATGCAGAAGAAGTGGGCCTCCTGTACAAGGGGGAAAAAAAATAAGACATCCCCTGAAAATAAGCCCTAGGGCTTATTTTGGGACCCAAAATAAAACAAGACCTCGTCTTATTTCCGGGGAAACACAGGTACTACAGGAAGGGGGTGGATCCATTTTCACACAGCCCCCATCTCCCCTCTTTCCTTTTCAACCCGCATTTAAAACTTTAAAGGATTTCTCTTCCAGAAAGACAATCACGCAAAACCGTCTGCATGGCGTGCATCTCGAAAAAGACAAGTGATGTTTTAATTGGCTAATTGAGAGACATTTGGTAATATCCCACATGAAACTTTAGAAGCTCTTTAAAAGATTAATTCGTTCTGGTTGCCATTGTTTCCCCGGGCAATTACATTTGACAGATTTTACCCCCACACTATCTGCTTAATCTCTGGGATTCCTTGCTGCAAAAATGCAAGGAGAGAAAAAAAGGGCTGGATGAATTAAAAAGAAAAAAGAAAGAAAGAAAGAAAGAGAAAAGCTTCCTCAGTAGAAACTACCAACATGGTAATAATTATCTTAGGCACCTGTTCAACTGCCTCAAAAGAAGCTCAGGGGCTTCTTCTGATCATCATAATAATAATAATTTGTAGACACACCTGGAGTAGCTAAACTACTCCGGAACTGCGGAGAACTCTTTATGCAATCAATGTTTGACTCTTGAGTGACAGCCAGGCTGCAGGTTGCTCAGCCCGCTCCTAGATATGAATTCTGTCCCTTTAAATCAATTCATACAAACTTTCAGTGCTGTCAGATTTGATCAAATATCTATGGAGATTCTCAGTCATCCAGGTCATGGTTGTCCCAGAGGTGACAACCATGGTGATAATGGTGATAATTAATGTTGCTAATCAAAACACAGCACAGTTTTCACCCACTAAGCAATAGCCATAGCACTTAGACTTATATACCGCTTCACGGTGCTTTCCAGCCCTCTCTAAGCGGTTTTACAGAGTCAGCCTATCACCCACAACAATCCGGGTCCTCATTTTACCCACCTGAGAAAGTTGGAAGGCTGAGTCAACCTTGAGCCTGGTGGGATTTGAACTGCCAAATTGCAGGCAGCCGGCAGGCAGCAGAAGTAGCCTGCAGTACTGCACTCTAACCACTGAGCCACTGAGGTTCAACGGTGAAGCCATGGTTGGCATCAACACTCATTGCTAGATGGGTTTCAAGGGCAGATCACACGCCACAGCTAGTCCTTGACATATTAGTTTATTTGTTTAGTGACTGTCTGCTGTTACAACGGCACTGAAAAAAGTGACTTACGACCATTTTTCACACAACTCTTGCAGTGTCCTCATGGACACACGATGTCAACTCATAAAATATTTCTATGGTCTTTTTGGAGTTGCCAATAGAAAGGGAGGGGGGAGCAGTGCAGCCACTTGCAAACCGAAACTGCATTCCATAAATGTTTTTAAAGATGGTAACTAGGTGACTGAAGTTCCTGCCTCACAAAATTCTAACTGGAGAGCACGATCGATGACTCTTGGCTATGGATGTGTCCCATTGGAGAATATGAATTACGATACACCCAGGCAGTGGGGGAAAACCGGGGTCAAAGGTAACCATGAATTATGTGTCTCAGAGTCGGCTACACTCAGGCAGTGCCGGACATTTTAACTCCCAATAAATCCTTTTGAAGTTTTGGAAGTTTGGCTCAAGACTCATGATTTAAATGGGGGTAACTGCCTGAATCCTGACACATGATCCAAATTCAAATGCTTGTCAAACTGGCATGTATTTGCAGCATTCCCGGGGTATGTGATCACCACTTATGTTTCTTCCCAGATGGCTTCTGACAAGCAGAGTCAGCGGGGAAATCTGGATTTGCTTAGCAACTGCAATGATTAAATGAATGAATGAGCTGGTAGGGACCTTGGAGGTCTTCTAGTCCAGCCCCCTGTCAAGCAGGAGAACTTAAACCCATTTCAAATAGGTGACTGTCTCTAGACTCTTAAAAGCCTCCTGGGATGGAGCACCCACGACTTCTGAAGGCAAAGCTGTTCCACTGGTTAATTGTCCTCACTATGAGAAAGTTTCTCCTTAATTCCAGGTTGCTTCCCTCCTTGATTAGTTTCCAGCTATTGTTTCTTGTCCTGCCCTCAGGTGCTTTGGAGGATAGCTTGACCCACCCCTCTTCTTTGTGGCAGCACCTCAAATACTGGAAGACCGCTATCGTGTCACCCCAAATTCTTCTTTTCTTTAGACTAGCCAGACCCAGATCCTGCAGCCGTTCTGGGTATGTTTTAGTCTCCAGGCCTTTGATCATCTTAGTTGCTCTTCTCTGAACTTTTTCCAAAGTCTCAGCATCTTTTTTATAGTATGGTGACCAAAATTACTTGCAGTATTTCAGGTGTGGCCTTACTCAGGCTTTATAAAGCTGTAGTAATACTTCCTGGGATCTTGATTCCATGGCTCTGCTTATATAGTGCCGTTGTACCTTTGAACCAGAGGTGGTATTCAGCAGGTTCTGATCAGTTCTGGAGAATCGGTAGCGGAAATTTGGAGCAATTCGGAGAACCGGCAAATACCACCTCTGACTGGCCCCGCCAACCCCATCTATTCTCTGCCTCCCATTGAGTCCCAGCTGATTGGCTGGGTCTTCTTTGGTTGCCCTGCACAGGAGAACGGAGCTGGAAAGCAGGCTAGTGGGGTGGGGAGGGAATGGAGATTTTACAGTATCCTTCCCCTGCCACCCCCACCAAGCAATGCCCACAGAACTGGTAGTAAAAAAAAATCGAATCCCACCAGTGCTTTGAACGCTCACTGAATGAACTGCTGTAAGTCAAGGGCTACTACCTGTAGTATCTCTGCTTTTCTCAGCATTGGAGTCCCGTGGGATTAAAAATAAGTTTTTGAATGGCCTCTCTGCCTCCGACTGTACGTGTGAGTTTTATGCCAGTTTTACAAGCAGCTGGAGGATGCAGGCAGATTGCTGGACTTTGAGCGATCTTCAAAGATTGTAAACAAGCTCATTCAAGAAGCTCCTGGCCATGTCAGCCTTTTGCACAAACGATACAAAGCTCACTTTGGTTGTGAACTGATCCCACTTGGTTGCAAAGCGGAAACGGAGAGAGGAATGGGTGCCCCTTTGTGCTGATGTCTTAGATGAACGACGGGCTGAGGGTGCGGGGGAAGAATAGGAAGCAACGTGCAAGTCACGGTTATTAAATATATATTTCTAGGTTGGCTTTTATTTTCGACTCATTGAAGTGTGCAGAGAAGAGCAACAAAGATGACTAGGGGGCTGGAGGCTAAAACATGATGAACGGTTGCAGAAACTGTGTATGCACGGTTTAATAAAAAGAAGAACTACCTTCTTTTCATTAAACTAGACACCTCCTGATATTGAAGGAGGCTTCTGGACACAGAAGAGAGGGTCAACCTATTCTCTAAAGCAGTGGTCACCAACCAGTGGGCCGGGGACCACTGGTGGTCTGTGAGAAAATTTGGGTGGTCCGCAGAGAAATGTCACCCCCAAAGCAATTAATCCAGGCTGCATGGGAAGAAATGTCACCCCCAAAGCAATTAATCCAGGCTGCATGGGAACACAAGGCTGCACCACCCACATGGGCCATGGGAACACAAGACATGCATCGCTTGCGTTGCGAACAACATGAGGTAGTAAGGAGAGGAGGGAAAGGGCGGAGGCGGGAACTTGCCTCACTCACCCCACGCACCTCGCCTGGCCACCGGGCTGCTTCTTTCTGCTTCTTTCTTCTTCTGCTTTAAGCCGCACGTAAGGAAAGCAGCAAAAGTCTTTCTTTCTCTCCCCCAAACTCTGCCAGAAGTCAGTCTTTGGGACCCTGAAAGGCCTCCTGCTCTAAGAGGCTACACCGGCATGACAAGTCTCACAAAGACTCGTTTCTGGTGGAGTTTGGGAGAGAGAAAGAAAGACTTCTGCTGCTTTCCTTGCATGAAACCAAAAGTCTCTCTCTCTCTTTCTCCCAAACCGAGAATGGAGCTGGAAACAGTATCCTGCAATCCCAAATAAATAATCGATCATTAGGAAAACAGGGTGGGGAATTTTCCTGCAGACTTTTTGGGGGATTTTCCCAGGGTCTCTCTGGTCCACAGGATTTAAAATTATGAGTTTGGTGGTCCCTGAGGTCCAAAAGGTTGGCGACCCCTGCTGTAAAGCACCAGAGGGCAGGGCAAAGAGTCATGGGTGGAAGATCATTAAAGAGAGATCCAGGAGAAATTTCCTGACAGCTAGAACAATTAATCAGTGGAACAATTTGTCTCCAGAAATTGTGGGTGTTCCATCACTGGAGGTTTTTAACAAGAGATTGAACAACCATTGGCCTGAAATGGCATAGGGTCTCCTGCTTGAGCGGGGGCATTGGACTCAAAGACTTCCAAGGTCCCTTCCAACCTCTCATTCTGTTGACACCTCAAAGAGCCAGATTCATATATTTGCAGTGGGCACTCAGATAGTCCACATGTTGGCTGATTCACTGCAACCCAGAGGTGGTATTCAGCAGGTTTTAACAGGTTCTGGAGAACCGGTAGAAGAAATTTTGAGTAGTTCGGAGAACCAGCAAATACCACCTCTGGTTGGCCCCGCCCTCATCTATTCTCTGCCTCCCAAGTCCTAGCTGATTGGCTGGGTCTTCTTTGGTTGCCCAGCACAGGAGAATGGAGCTGGAAAGCAGGTTAGTGGGGTGTCTTAAGCAGGTTACAGCTGTCTTAAGTCCCTGCCAGTTTCCAAGGGCCTGACTTTTGATCACGTGACCATGGAGATGCTGCAAGTCACTTTTTTTTCAGTGACGTTGTAACTTCAAACAGTCGCTCAATGAACGCTGTAAGTAGAGAACTACCTGTACTCATCATATGAACCAGCCCCCAACTTTTTGGGCAGCGGGGACAGGTTCCATGGAGAGGGGTTTTTCCGTGGACAAGAGGGGATGTGGTTTCATGTGCTGCCTGCATCCCACAGATGGGGCTTCCTGTTACGTCTGGGAGGATGGTTCAAGAACGGAGGCAAGACTCAGATAACAACAACAACTCTTTATTAGTGACTTCAGATCTGAGCGAACTATCCCAGCCGCAGCAGCCCCTTATATAGGGCTGGCTGTGGCTAGGCAGCCAATGAAGGCGATTTGACTTTGCCGCTCTTGGCAGGGCCAATCGCGGCAGCCCATTTACTGGCCAATCGCATCAGTCTATGTTGACCAATCATGATCGGCTATTCGTGGGCCAATCAGAGTTGCAGGCTTTCGAGCCTGCTAGTCCGGAACACTTCCCTTGTTTACGTGGCCCAGTTTCTGGCATGCCACAGACCATTGCCGGTCCACGGACCCGGGATTTGGCGATCCCCAATGTAAACATTACATTCGGCAACTCTTTGTGAGAAAAAGCTGCACCATAAAAATAACTGCTTCTCTTATCATAAAAAAACAGGCCGAGTCATAAAAATAAGGAAAAGATGCGGGGGTCATAAAATCTTACAGCTGCAAGAGGAAGGTTTCGCTATCGTGTCCACACCCTTGCTTGGTGCAGGAACAAGTCACCTCCTCTGCCATGTGTGAAGAAATATCCATCTGGTTCAATTCCAAGCTGGGAGTAAGGCGTGGGAGACAAAATGGAGCCTGGAGGCTGATTGGAAAGAGGGCCCATTTATTGATGAAGCAGAACCACCAAGCAGGTGTGATTCTGGTGCAGCTGACTACAGGGAGTTCAGAGTGGGCGGGTTTTTATACCTTCTCTTGGGCTCTGCACTTGAGCTTCCTGTTCCTGTGTAAGAACATGTATTTTATTGTTGTCAGACTCCCGTGGGGTCATGTAGGGGTCATAACTGGCTTTATAGGCGAAGTACAAATCCTAGGTGTTTGTCTGAGCTAAGTTTGATTGAAGTTTCTGAGGGTGATGCAATGCTGACTGAAATGCCCTCAGGAGATTGTGCAACGTAGTGAGTTCTGTGTCTTCTGCTAAATGGTAGTGGGCTAATCCTATTATGTCCTGAAGGGTCATGTCCTGTTCTTCTTAAACTCATCACCCTGGAGCTGAAGGCCTTTTGTTTTGTAGATAGGCTGACCCAGTCCTTCTTAATGGGCACAAACACAAAGTATCTGCTGGAAGGAGGGAGGTTGAGTTTGCTTCCTTCCTTTTTAAGAACACGTTTCTCCGTTTCTTATTTGGGGAAATATAATATTCTGCCTTTTTAACATTTCTCAACATATTTCATCCTTCTAGGAGAGGAGTGGGTGCTAACTTTTGTTCCATCTTAATGATAAATTTGAATAAATGGTTAAAAACATTGGACGTGGTGTGATTGTCTTGACAATCTTGATTGTCATACATATTATGGCATAAGGTACATGTTTTATATATATTTATACAATATATTCTATTTCTGTTCATCCGTTCTGCCAACCTTCCCATCTTTTGATTCTAGATCCTTCCTTTTTTCCCACCATTGATAAAACGTATCCCATACTTTGTAGTATTCTGTTTCATCTATGTCTTTATTTCCAAAGTTAATTTATCCATCTCAGTGCAAGTCCAAGTCTTTTTTAATACGTTATCTTCATCGGGAATTTCTTTATCTTTCCACTTTTGAGCAAAAGCTAATCTTACTGCGGTGATCATGTGTATTATTAAGTATTATCTCTTTTTTGTATTTCTCTGTTATGATTATAAGTAAGAAAAATTCCGGTTTGTATTCCACTTTTTGCCCTGTCATCTCCTCAAGTCACCCCTGAGTTCTATGCCAAAACTCTTAGGTTTTTCTGCATTTCCACCATACATGATAACATGATCCATATTCTTGGGTACATTTCCAGCAGATGGGTGACATATTTTGGTACATTTGGGCCAGTGGTGGGATTCAAAAAAATTTTTTAGTATCGGTTCTGTGGGCATGGCTTGGTGGGCGTGGCAGGGGAAGGATACTGCAAAATCCCCATTCCCTCCCCATCCCACTAACCTGCTTTCCAGCTCCGTTCTCCTATGCAGGGCAACAAAAGGAGACCCAGCCGAGCAGCTGGAACTCAGGAGGCGGAGAATAGGTGGGGGCGGAGCCAGTCAGAGGTGGTATTTCCTGGTTCTCCGAACTGCTCAAAATTTCTGCTACTGGTTCTCCAGAACTGGTCAGAACCTGCTGAATTACCACCTCTGATTTGGGCCAATTTTGCTGGAGGAAGAGGTGCTAACTTTCTACAGCTGGCTCAAATTTTTTTCCCCTCAGGACTATGAATGGGAAAACAGGAAAACTAAATTGTGGATCATCCTTGAGAAATATCTTCAATGCATAGATAGACAAAGTCTTCAGAAATAGACTAACGCAAATGAGATAGTTGCCATATGTTGCAGCCAAACAGCAGTATAAGCCCCTCACTTAGATCACTTGAAAGCGTGTTGTTGCCCCGTTAAATCCAGACCGATCTATTGCCAAGCCAAGACTGTTTTGCTTCCTGACTTAACTCAGTCCTCTCAAAAACGACCAGTGCCAAAAGGCTTTGTGCAGACAGGTGGGAAACGGGGAACCCTACATAAACTGGGATGTTGTTGATCTATGGAGGGGAGGGAGGGAAACCAGAACCGCTTTCCAAATAAAATTAGTCCTTTGGTTCTGGAAATTGCTGCTTCCAGAAACTAAAGCAAGAGGGTGAGATTACGGAAGGTGCTAGAAAAGACAACATTTGATCCACATTAAAAATGAAATTCTGTTGCCTGCTCTGAGAGAGAGGGAGAGAGAGAGAGAGAGAGGGAGAGAGAGAGAGAATGTATGTATGTATGTATGTATGTATCTATATCTAACTACTAGCTCTGTATCCGTGCTTCGCTATGAAACTAAGTGGTTGGGCTTTCTTTTGGGGGAGGAAAATAAGGAGAAAAAAATTCTGCCTCTGCCTACCAGCATCAACTGATATTCCATCTGGCTAGCATTCTGTCCGTGTGTGAGAGTTGAGGGCTGTTTGGAAACTGAAACAGTATTTGTTGTGTGAGCAAGAAGGAGACAGCAAGGAGCCTGGGCGTGGCTTAGCTCAACTGTTCTGTACTAAAGCTGCTTGGTGGTGGGAAAGCGAAAGTGAAACTCCTCCTCTGTTTGTGTTTTGCAGGTGGGGAGGGGGAGTAGAACTCCTTAGTATCAGAGTGTGTTAATAATAATAATAATAATAATAATATACAAAATACTTATGCTCTGATGGTCATTTCGAAAAATCCTTTTTTAGTGAGCCAAGAGGAACATACATGCCAAATTTAAACTTTGTAGGCTTTACGGTTGATGCTATATGGAACAATATGACTGAATCTAGATGCATTATAATCTACTGTGCATTATTACTTTGGCACTCACTTATATCGGAGTACAAAATCCAACTCTGCGTATGTTGGAGGACTGAGATAGTTCATGTATTAATATTAAATGGATCTCTTTTTCCTTTTTAAATTTTAGTTTACTTGTATTGCAATTACATGTCTTGCCGTGTGTGTTTTCCTTCTCCTGTATTGGCAATATCATCACTATTGAGTTGCTTTTAATTTTTGTTTGTCCATTTCACTTATTAAAAAAGAGACAGAAATCCCATCCTTTTGGAAACTAATATCCAATTTATTTAAAAAGTCCAGAAACCAGGGTTTTTTTTTAAAAAGGCGGAGTGGGAACTGGAGAAAGCTGCCATCATTAGAGAGACACGTTTTGTTCAGTTTAGCAAAATTCCAAAAAGACACCAATCTGTGTGTATCATCCCAAATGAAAAAAAGGTATATTTTTTTGCTTAAAAGAATATGACCAGATTCTGGGTGTGACATAGTTGATTCTTTTTGTTTGTTTAGTCTATTGCACCTTGTGTAATTTTCTCATGTGACTTATCATTAGTAAATAATGCTGATCTAATAAGCATAGCCAGTCCTATTATAAATTTAATTATGCAGTAGTATATGCATTCTTTTGAAGGTGTGAGCGTTAACATTCCAACAATCTTTTTTGCTTTGTGTGGACAGACAAAAGGTGTTGTTGATTTCCCTCCCAATCCTTCTAGTTGACTTTGACCCTAAGTCAACAATAATTCTTCCTCTCCTCCTCCTCCTCCTCTTCTCTCCTCCTCCTTCCTCTTCCTCTCTTCCTCCTCCTCCTCTTCTCCTTCTACTTCTCCCCTCTTCTTCTTCTTCCTCCCCCTCCTTCTTTCTCTTCCTCTCATTCTCCCTCTTCTCCCACTTCTTCTTCCTCCTCCTCCTCTTCTCTCCTTCCTCTTCCTCTCATTTTCCTCCTCCTCCTCTTCTCCTTCTCCTTCTCCCCTCTTCTTCTTCTTCCTCCTCCTCCTCCTCTCTCTTCTCTCCTCCTTCCTTCCCTCCTCTCATTTTCCTCCTCCTCCTCTTCTCCTTCTCCTTCTTCTCCCCCACTCCTCTTCTCCTTCTCCCCCTCTTCTTCTTCCTCCTCCTCCTCTTCTCTTCTCCTTCCTCCTCCTCATTCTCCTCCTCCTCCTTCTTCCTTCTTCCTCTCCCTCTCCTCCTCTTCTTCTTCCCTTTCCCTTCCTCCTCCTCCCTTCTTCTTCTCTCCTCCTCCTCCTTCCTCTTCCTCCTTCCTTCCTCCTTCTTCTTCTTTCCTCCTCCTCTTCTCATTCTCCTCCTCCTCCTCCTCTTCTTCTTCTTCCCTTCTTCCTCCTCCTCCTCCTCCTTCTCTGATGGTCTCCCATCTGAGCAATAACCAGGGGCTACACTGCCCCTTACTGCTGATGAATTAGGTCCTTCGTAACAGCTGAAGGTCCTTCGTAACAACTGAAGGGACATCTGTTTTAGGGAGTTCAGTCTGGGCAACATATAAAGAGTCCAAATTCTCCATTGGGGTTCCCTTGGGAGGGCATGACACTCTTTAACAATGTTTTATGAGCCCCTCCTACAGGCAGTCTTATTAGGCATGATATTCCAACGTGGCCTTTAGTCCTACCCTGTGAACAGCTCGGCAACCCATGCGGATGCTGCAACGGTCGTAAGGGTGAAAAATGATCCTAAGTCACTTTTTTCCACTGCTGATGAAACTTTGAACAGTCACGAAGCCAACTGTTGTAAGTCAGGGACTACCTGTACAACAAAGTAAAAGGATAGCCAGATCCCCACAACAGGTGTAAAACCAAACAAAGCCACCCCCTACTTAGGCTTGATAGCATGTTGTGTAAGACTGTAGGTATTCCTAACCTGATTTTGGGGCGGGGGGGTGGATCTCACCCTGGCCTGCCTGGAATCCTCTTCTCCGGGCGCTGATTGAGAACGGGAGATGTTTAGCATGCAAAGCGTGGGTCCTGCCTTGAGATACGGCCCCTCCCTGGCACAAGATATAAATTCCACGACATAAATCTGAAATGCGCAGAAGGACGTGCAATTCTCCACTCCCCACACAAACCACATGGAAATAAATCAAGAAGCCGGGCCGAAGGCGGCTGGGCTTGGTAAGCTGCAGCCAAAGGTGTGCAAATCACTGACTGCAAATGAAGGGAGCTGGCAAGGAGAAAAGGAGACCCAGAGACTGGATTTTATTTTATTATTTTTATTTATTTTTTTGCCTTGGCACTTACCCATTTATCACCAGGCACCGAACAGAGAGGGAGAGAGACAGACAGACAGACACACACACGCACACACACACACAGAGGAGATAGAGAGAGAGAGAGAGACAGAGACAGAGACAGGAAAGAGAGAGAGAGAGAGACAGAGAGAGAGAGAGAGACAGAGAGAGAGGAAAGAGAGAGAGGAGAGAGAGAGAGAGAGAGAGGAGGAGGGAGAGAGAGAGAGAGGAGGAGAGAGAGAGAGAGAGAGGAGAGAGGAAGAGAGAGAGAAGAGGAGAGAGAGAGAGAGAGAGAGAGAGAGGAGAGAGAGAGAGAGAGAGAGGAGGGAGGAGAGACAGAGAGACAGAGAGACAGAGACACAGAGAGAGAGAGAGAGAGAGAGAGAGAAGAGAGAGAGGAGGAGGAGAGAGAGAGAGACAGAGACAGAGAGAGAGAGAGAGAGAGAGAGAGAGGAAAGAGAGAGAGGAGGAGGGAGAGAGACAGAGAGACAGAGACACAGAGACACAGAGAGAGAGAGAGAGAGAGAGAGAGAGAGGAAAGAGAGAGGGAGGAGGGAGAGAGAGAGACAGAGACAGAGAGAGGAGAGAGAGAGTGGAGAGAGAGGAGAGAGAGAGAGGAGGAGGGAGAGAGACAGAGACACAGAGACACAGAGACACAGAGAGAGAGAGAGGAGAGAGAGAGGAAGAGAGAGAGGAGGAGGGAGAGAGAGAGAGACAGAGACACAGAGAGAGAGAGAGAGAGAGAGAGAGAGGAAAGAGAGAGAGGAGGAGGGAGAGAGAGAGAGACAGAGACAGAGAGAGAGAGAGAGAGAGAGAGAGAGAGACAGAGAGAGAGGAAGGAGAGAGACAGAGAGAGACAGAGACAGAGAGACAGAGAGAGACAGAGAGAAAGGAAAGAGAGACAGGAGAGAGAGAGAGGAGAGAGAGAGAGGAAGAGAGAGAGGAGAGAGAGAGACAGAGAGAGAGGAAAGAGAGAGAGAGAGAGAGAGAGAGAGAGAGAGAGAGGAGGAGGAGGGAGAGAGAGAGAGAGGAAGAGAGAGGAGAGAGAGAGAGGAGGAGGGAGAGAGACAGAGAGACAGAGAGAGAGACAGAGAGAGGAGAGAGAGAGGAAAGAGAGAGAGGAAGGAGAGAGACAGAGAGACAGAGAGAGACAGAGAGAAAGGAAAGAGAGACAGGAGAGAGAGAGAGAGGAGAGAGAGAGAAAGAGACAGAGACAGAGAGAAACACACACACAGAGGAGAGTCAGAGAGACACACACACAGAGAGACACAGAGAAGAGAAAGAGAGGGAGTCAGAGAGAGGCAGAGAGAGAGACAAAGACACGGAGAGAGGAGAGAGGCAGAGAGAGAAAGAAAGAGAGAGGGAGGGGAGAGGTTATTCTCAGTCCACAGGGATGGAGCATCCGTAAGAACAAGGGAAAGAGAGAAAAAAAAGAAAAGATTTGATCTGTCTTACAAAGGATACTGTCAGATTCCTCTGAAAGGAAAACTGCCTTATGGACTTTTATTTATATTTCTCTGGGCTTCCAGGCTGGTGAAGTTGCCCAGCCGCCGTAAATCTGAAGTCGTGCAGTAGCTCTTGGCAGGGAACGTGAAACGCATGGCTTGGCAGAGTTCCCGGCAAGGATGGCCAAGGAAAGGAAAGACAGATTTAGTTTGGAGCTAAGATCGATGCTGCTTTAAGATGGATCCTATCTGGAGCGGAGTGGGTCGTTTCTAATACAGATAGACCTCGACTTATAGCATTTAGTGACCGTGCAAAGTTACGCTGCTGAAAAAAGTGACTTGTGACCATTTTTCACATTACAACCACTGTAGATCCCCATGTTCCCGTGAACAAAATTCAGATGTTTGGCTAATGACTCGTATTTACGACAGCCGCAGTGTCCCGGGGTCACGTGATCCCCTTTTGTGACCTTCTGACAAGCAAAGTCAATGGGGGAAGCCAGATTCACTTGACCACTAGGTTATTAACAACTGCAGTGATTAACAACTGTGGAAAGAAAGGTCATAAAAAGGGACAGAAATCACTGGACCAATGTCTTGCTTAACAGCAGAAATTTGGGGCTCCATTGCGATCATAAGTTGAGGACTCTCTGTGATGACCCAGGGCGTGGCACAAAGGCAACACAGTCAAATAAGCAATAAGAGTCCCTTTATTATCTCCAACTTTGTCCCCAATGTCCAGGTTACCTTCAGGCTGGAGAAAAATTCTCTCAGCAGCAGCCTTTGGCTGTAGAAAATTCAGTCCAAAACAAAGTACACACAAACTGTAACTTAAAGTCCAAACAAGCCAAACTGAAGTGATTAGTTTGGCAGGGCAGGAGCAGGAATTTCGGATTTGAAAGCATGGCAAAACTCACAGAGTTGGGAAGACGCCAGAACGCAGATAAGCCACAGTGATACAAAATCAAGTCACGTTTGCTCCCAACAGCCTGCTGCATGCAGCTTGTCTTTTTTTATACGCTGTGTTCCCAGCTGCAGCTAATGAAGGAAATCAAGGCCCTTTCCTCCCCATAAGCCATGCAGCCCGTGTTGCTCTCTTCTCTGTTCCTCGCTGCGTGCCCCAGGATGAAGATGGGGTGGGCCTGGGTCTTCCTCTGAACTCCCTCTCCCTTGTTCTATCTCTCCCCTGCTCTGCCCAGCCAGACTTTGCCCTTCCCCAGTTTCTTCCACAGCCAGAATTGGATACGAGTACTTCAGGTGTGGGGTCTGACCAATGCAAAATAGAACGATAATTTATTGTGCTTTAGAACAGGGGTGTTAAACTCAAGGCCCGCACGCTGGATGTGGTCCTCAGGATGCTTAAATCTGGCCCGCGGGGCCACCCTGGAAATAGCAAAGCACCGGCCCGCGGTGCCTCTGGCAGCCAAAATGGAGTGCAGCACACCCCCCCCCCCACTGCCCATTTTGGCCAGCACGGTTCTACACAGAGGTGAAATGCTGCCGGTTTAGCCTGGTTCACCTGAACCAGTGGTAAAAATGCTACTGGTTCGGGCAAGCTGGTAGTTTAAAAAAAAATGCTACCGGTTTGGCCAAACCAATATTTCCAACGATCAGCTGTTTGATGAACAGCTGTGCCGTGTGATTTAGATTAGCTAGAAAGCAGGAAATGGTTGGATGTCTTGCTGTCTAGCTAATCTAAATCACGTGGCATAGCTGATCTCCCTCCCTCACGGTTGTACTTACCTCCAAAGGCGTCTTTTTTAAGTGCCCAGGAGGCTTTCCTGAGGCCACTAGACCAAAAATGGGGTGTGGGGGTAGGGGCTGCAAAAGAAAAAAGACTTTTGACACCCCCGTCACATGACCACCTGGCCATGCGCACAGAACCGGTAGTAAAAAAAAAATAATGAACCCCACCACTGGTTCCACAGGAGGCACCCAGCCTGTCTCTCACCTCCCCGGGCGGCCCATGGAGCAGAACCAGTGGTGGAATTCAAATTTTTTTTTTCGTACCAGTTCTGTGGACGTGGCTTGGTGGCCATGGCAGGGGAAGGATACTGTGAAATCTCCAGTCGGAGGTGGGATTTGCCCGTTCTCCAAACTACTCAAAATTTCCGCTACCGGTTCTCCAGAACTGGTCACAATCTGCTGAATACCCACCTCTGAGGAGAACTAACTGAGAAATCCAGTTTGCCACCACCGCTTTAGAAGCTGCCCTTCCCTTAATGCGGCCTACAACTGCAATTACATTTTTTTTCGGACCCATCCTCCTGCTAACTCCCAATCCGGTTCATAATTCGTTATTATTCCCAGATCTGTTTACAAGCCAAATGTCTCCCATCCTCTGCCACGTGACTTTCATGTCTGATTTCTAAGCACTGCTCTCATTCGCAAGGTGATGTCCGTCTTCGAAGGCAGGATTGTGGTTGAACATTCTCAGAGATTCCTTTCTGAAGTAGCTAGGCGCTCGTTTAATTATCGTCTCATCCTGCCACCCGCCCCTAACTAGCTTGCTAATCAGAATATTTTTAGAGGGCTTTGCAGAATTCAAGATACATTATGCTTGCAGCGTTTCCACCATCCATTTAGGAAATTAACCAATTTAAAGATGAGATCAAGCTGCATTGGGCAAGGCTGGTTCGACACATATCCGTGAAGATCTCTGTTAATTACGCCCTTGTTGTCAAGTTGCTTACAAATCGTGGTCTCTTTGTGATCGGTTTTTGAATCTTGCTAGAAGTTCCAAGATCTTTCCTTCCATCTTACAAGAAAATTGGGAAAAGATAGGTTCTTGTCAACTGGCGCCTTGCTAATTTCCCAAGATTTCTCAAAAGATAAGTACAGGTAAACATTTATGTTGCGAAGCGAAATGTGGGGTTTCTTTTTTCCTTCCCATTTTACGATTTTTCTTGCCACAGTCGTTACATGAATCACTGCAGGTGTTAAGTTAGTAACACGGTTGTTAAGTGAATCTGGCCTGAATCTGGCTTCCCCATTGACTTTTCTTGTCAGAAGGTCACAAAAGGGGATTCCATGACCAGGGATGGATTGAGAATTTTTAACAACTGGTTCTGTGGGCGTGGCGTGGTGGTCATGTTATTGGCTGGGTGTGGGCAACTCAATATCACTCACATCGAGGCACACATCTCCTTGCCTGGCCTCTCATGACTGTGAGGATGCTGCAACAGTCATAAGTGTGAAAAACGGTCATAAGTCACTTTTTTCAGTGCCATTGTAACTTTGAATGGTCACTCCACACAAGCAAAGTACCAGGAAAGGAGGGGGAAAAAAACTCCAGAGAAGTTCCTGAGACAGAAAGTCTAGTCCTGCCAAGAATGTAATAAGAGTTAACGGAGAGGCAGTTTCTGTAAGCAACACCAGAATGTTTCCTTCCTGCCTTCCTTACAGGATTAGCCCAGTAATTTCTTCTAACAACCGGTTCTCCGAACTGCTTAGAATGTTAACTGGTTCTAGCAAATAGGTGCGAACTGGTAGAATCCCACCCCTGACCATGACCCCGGGACACTGCAACCGTCATAAATGTGGGTTAGTTGCCACGCATCCGAATGTAAATCCTGTGACCATGGGGATGCTGCAATGGTCATAAGCGTGAAAAATGGTCATGTCCATTTTTTCAGTGCCTTTGTAACTTTGAACAGTCGCTAAGCATACTATTGTAAACCAAGGACGACCTGTGCTGCACTTAAGCTAAACAGACATATAAACACGAGAATTTTAGTAGTGTCTAGATAGTACCATATCTAAAGAGGCTGACATAGGACACAAGGTTGGCCTCAAACGTATAGAATTATGTAATGCCAGCTCGATACCCCTGCTTCGCTACGAAACGATGTGATCAGGCTTAGTTTTGGGGAAGGAAAATAAGGAGAAAAAAAATGTGCCTCTGCCAACCAGCATCGATCAGTATTCATCTGGCTAGCGTCCTGTCAGTGTGTGAGAGTTTAGGGCTGTTTGGAAAGTGAAACAATATTGGCTTTGTGAGCAAGGAGACAGCAAGGAGCCTGGGCGTGACTTAGCTCAACTGTTCTGTACTAAAGCTGCTTGCTGCTGTGAAACTAAAACTGAAACTCCTCTCCTCTGCTTGTGTTTTGCAGGTGGGGAGGGGAGTAGAACTCCTTAGCATCAGAGCTTGTTAATAATAATATACGAAATACTAATGCTCTGATAATGGTCGTTTTGAAAAATCCTTTCTTAGTGAGCACCTAGAAGTCAAGAGGAACATATATTCCAAATTTCAAGTTTGTAGGCTTTACGGTTCTGGAGATTTTGTGATGAAGTGTGAGTGGTATTTCCCTTTTATATATATAGATAAATAAAAGCATTTTCCCCATGATTGAGGTGCAAGGATGAATGAAACCTGCCTTTGTTTAGTAGAGATTAATCTTACTCAGATGCGCAACATTTCTGCTTGCAAGGGGCAGTCAGTGTGGGAATGTTTCTCCTTCCAATCATGGCTCTTTTATCTTGGCCTAATTTAACAGATATAGGATAGGCTGATATCCAACAGCTTAGTTCATTCACACCCAGAAGAGATAGAGTGGGAGAGTCTTTGTTTGTTACTGTTGAAAGATATTCAGCTAATAAAAAAAAATGATGTCAGAGTAACAATCAGCACTTATTCATCTAATTAACTTCGGCTATAAGGCTTTGTCAGTGAGTTTAGCAGAAGACTGCAGAACTTGGGAGGGGGAGAGTATGGTTTTCAACCAAGGCCCCTTCCCCAAATTCTGTAATTTGAGGATGAAGTGGCTAGAAGACAAATAACACAAGTGTTTCTTAACCATTTGTCGTGGGTTGCTATTTGTCTGATACTGTGTTTTTCAAACTTAGAATCTGTCAAGATATGTGGGCTTCAATTCCCAGAATTCCCCAGCCAATGTGAATTCTGGTGGGTGCTTTTAGTTTAAACACAATATTTTTCAAACTTGGCAACTTTAAGATATGTGGACTTCAGGTCCCAGAATTCTCCAGCCAGCATGAATTCTGGGAGCTGAAATCTACACATCTTCAAGTTTGCCAAGGTCGAAAAACATTGATTTTTAACAAGCGCAAATAATGTGGCAAGTCGAAATGAATATATTCTGTGCTTTGTCTCTCTCAAACTTCATTTTCTTCCCTGTAAAAGTATGGCTAACCTGGGTTGACTCTCAAAAACCACGGTGCACTTCTCAGCCAAGGCTACGATTTTGTGTGGGAATATTCAAATTATAATTATTCAGACCAATTTACATGTAGATTTATAAGTGTAGTTACAATCAATTAACTGATCAAGAGGAAGATTTGGTGGATGAGATATAAAATATACAGGTAGTCCTTTACTTACGATCACAAGTGAGCCGCAAATTTTCACTGCTCAGCAAAACAGTTAAGTGAGTTTTGTCCCATTTTGCGACCTTTCTTGCCACCGTTGCTAAGTGAATCACTGCAGTTGTTAAGTTTAGTAACGCGGTTGATCTGGCTTTCCCATTGACTTCGCTTGTCAGAAAGGTTGCAAAAGGGGCTCACACCCGGGACACTGCAACCCTCATAAATATGAGTCAGTCGCCAAGCGTCCGGATTTTGATTACTTATGCCAAGGTCATAAGTGTGAAAAACAATCATAGGTCACTGTTGTAACTTCAGTCACTAAATGAACGGTTGTTAAGTTGAGGACGGTCTGATTGTAACTGATTTTGTCCTTAAAGGTAAGGGTAAAGGTTCCCCTCAGACATACCTGCTAGTCGGTTCCGGCTCTAGGGGGCGGTGCTCATCTCCGTTACAAAGCCGAAGAGCCAGCGCTGTCCGAAGACGTCTCCGTGGTCATGTGGCCAGCGGGACTAATGCCAAAGGCGCATGGAACGCTGTTCCCTTCCCACCAAAGGGGTCCCTATTTTCCTACTTGCATTTTTTGCATGCTTTCGAACTGCTAGGTTGGCAGAAGCTGGGACAAGTAACGGGAGCTCGCTCCATTATGCAACGCTGGGGATTCAAACCTTTCTGATCGACAAGCTCCGCGTCTCAGCCACTGAGCCACCACGTCCCCTTTTTTGATTCTGTCCTTAGGCCATCATTTTGTAACAGATGCACCTCGGATTTTGAAGGAATAAATAAGGGAAATACGTAAGTCTGAAGTCAAACCAAAGTAAATATGATTATAACATTTACGCAATTGGCAACACTGAGATTTTTCAGTTTTTAAACCGGGAAATCCCCTTGTGTGTTTAGGACCAGGGAAGAGGCAAAGGGTAAGGCCTCCTTATCATCTGTTAGCCTCCCAATCTGGAGTGGATCCTTTTGAAATTGCTGTTTATTGCTGTTTACTTTTCTTGAATTCCCACCATTGCTAATTGCAAAACACCTCGCTTATTCCCCAGGGCTCTTTTACACTGAGACTTTAAATGGTTTGACTCCCGTGAGGAAGCTGGTTGAAACCGAAGGCAGATTAAGAAGGGCTTTTTACTGGGTTTCAGGCCTTTTCCCCCTCCCTTTTGGCCACCACGATGGCCTGGCGTACAGTCTGGACTGCACTTGCCGCATTCGCCAGCTGGTGCACACGTCGCCCCTCCTGCCTCTGCCTTTCTGTGGGCAGTTAGTTCGTTGGGAATTGGGCGGTTTACACTGATAAACCTTTTGCATGAGTCAACCGTTTGTTGACTCCGCATTGTAGGTGCCTTCCAGACTAGTGTGTTCACAGATAAACTGAGAGGAAAGAGGGAGGGAGGAAGGGAGGGAGGGAGGGAGGGAAGGAAGGAAGATGCACGAATGGGAGGGAGGGTAGAAGAAAAGGATGGATGGAAGGAAGGAAGGAAGGAAGAAAGGAAGGAAGGAAGGAAGGAAGGACGAAGCATGGATGGAAGGGAGGAAGGATGGAAGAAAAGGATGGATGGAAAGAAGCAAGAAAGGAACATGTGTGGATGGGGGAATAAAGGAAGGAAGGAAGGAAGGAAGGAAGCAAGGAAGGAAGGAAGGAAGGAAGGAAGGAAGATGCATGGATAGGAGGGAGGGTAGAAGAAAAGGAAGGAAGGAAGGAAGGAAGGAAGGAAGGAAGGAAGGAAGGAAGGAAGGAAGGAAGAATAAAGGGAGGGAGGGAGGGAGGAAGGAAGGAAGAATATGGGAAGGAAGGAAGGAAGGAAGGAAGGAAGGAAGGAAGGAAGGAAGAAAGATGTATGGATGGGAGGGAGGAAGGATGGAAGAAAAGGATGGATGGAAAGAAGCAAGAAAGGAACATGTGTGGATGGGGGGAATAAAGGAAGGAAGGAAGGAAGGAAGGAAGGAAGGAAGGAAGGAAGGAAGGAAGGAAGGAAGGAAGGAAGGAAGATGCATGGATGGGAGGGAGGAAGGATGGAAGAAAAGGATGGATGGAAAGAAGCAAGAAAGGAACATGTGTGGATGGGGGGAATAAAGGAAGGAAGGAAGGAAGGAAGGAAGGAAGGAAGGAAGAATATGGAAGGAAGAGAGGGAGGAAGGAAGGGAGGGGGGGAGGGGGGTCCTCAAATCCAAGTCCCTTCTACTTGCAACCTTTCCTGTTGTCTTCCCCATTGACTTTCTGGAGAAGCCAGCAGAGAGGATCCCAGGGCACTTGGCAACCAGTCAGAAATGCTGAACAGGTTACCAAGCTGCTAAAATGTCATTTTGTGATTTCTGGAAGTGGGGGCATTGTGGCTCCAAATAATTGTTAGATGACAGGCCATAAGTCAAGAACTACCTCTAGAACAACATTCCTCCATCTTGACAATGTTAGGATGCTTGGACTTCAACTCCCAGAATCCCCCCACCTCAGCCAACCCAGAGGAGTCCACACATCTTAAAGCTGCAAAGGTTGAGAAACACTACATTAGAAAATGCCCTTTTGTCTTTCACACCCATGTCAACTAACAAAACACTAAATGCGTTTTGTAGATTTTTTTCCCCCCAAAATGCAATGCAGTTAGTCCTCGACTTACTACCACAATTGAGCCCGAAATTTCTGCTGCTAGGCAAGACATTGTCCGAATCAAATATTGCCTCTTTTTATGACCTTTCTTGCCACTGTTGTTAAGTGAATCACTGCAGCTGTTCAGTCAGCAACACGGTTGTTAAGTGAATCTGACTTCCCATTGATGTTGTTTGTCAGAAGGGGGAAATCACATGAGCCCAGGGCCCTGCAACCACGAGTCGGTGGCCAAACATCTGAATTTTATTCACGTGACCGTGGGGAATGCTGCAACGGCTGTAAGTCTGAAAACGGTCGTAAGTCCACTTTTTCCAGCGCTGTTGTAACTTTGAACGGTCACTAAATGAACCATTGTAAATCAAGTTCTTCCTGTATAAACGCAAAATGAAGATGAACAAGTTACCTCGTAGTAAGATGGGCGGCCAATACATTTTATAGAGAAACCAGCTTGATAGCTGTGCTTCGCTGCGAAACCATGTGGCGGACTTAGTTTTGGGGGAGGAAAATAAGCGGTGGGGGGGAATTGTGCTTCTCCCTACCAGCATCCATCGGTATTCATCTGGCTAGTGTCCTGTCAGTGTGTGAGAGAGTTGACGGCTGTTTGGAAACTGGATCATTATTTGCTGTGTGAGCAAGAAGGAGACAGCAAGGAGCCTGGGTGTGGCTTAGCTCAACTGTTCTGTACTAAAGCTGGTTGCTGCTGTGAAACTAAAACTGAAACTCCTCTCCTCTGCTTGTGTTTTGCCTTTGGAAAGATATTTCTTTTCAGGTGGGGTGGGGGAGTAGAACTCCTTAGCATCAGAGCATGTTAATAATAGTAATAATAATAATAATATAGGAAATGCTAACGCTCTGACGGTCATTTTGAAAAATCCTTTCTTAGTGCACACCTAGAAGCCAAGAGGAACACATGTGCCAAATTTCAAGTTTGTAGGCTTTACGGTTCTGGAGATTTTGTGATGATGCATGAGTGGTCTTTCACTTTGATAGAGAGAGAGAGAGAGAGAGAGAGAGAGAGAGAGAGAGAGAGAGAGAGAGAAGATAGATAGATAGATAGATAGATAGATAGATAGATAGATAGATAGATAGATAGATAGAGATAGATAGATAGATAGATAGATAGATAGATAGATAGATAGATAGATAGATAGATAGATAGATAGATAATTTTCCGGAAATAAGGAGCAGGAAAAAAGGAAGTTGTTTGTAGATCCGAAGCCAAACAGGCAAAGGGAATGTAGCTTTTTTCTCCCTGGAGTTTTGAATCTCACCCATCCTTACCCAGACCCGCTGCTAACCTTTTGCACACATTGTACACATTCTTCTCACAGGGAGCCCAGATCCTTCATCAGAGTCTCAAGGCTGAGTTAACAGTATAGCAAGCCTGTCCAGAAATGAATCGCCAGTCTTACTGAAGTGCAAAAGTGGTTTCCAACAAGTCGAAATGTAGGTTATGAGTCAGCTATGCAAAGCACCTTCTAGCGAATTATTTTTGCATTATCTAGCTTCAAGGGCGTAGATAAGTGCTTCTGCACCATAAGTCACTCAGCTTGTAAGTTGACTTCAAGCAAACATACCAAAAGAGCCATGAGGGCAAAGAAAACTTTGGAGTTTCTTCATCTTCAAAACTCTGCGGAGAGATTCTATCAAGGCATGTTTTTCAACGTATTTTCAAAGGAGGAAATGATAGTACTAGCCAAAGTACTAATTACTGCAAAGATTGGGTGATTCGTTTTTCTTTTTTTTTCCCCCTGATCTGGATAAAAGGCATCAGGCCTTAAAACTGTAAGTCGAAGTAGCTGGTTATGTTGTGACAAAAAAAAGAAAGAAAGAAAGAGAGAAAACCCCTATTAAATTTAAAACTAAGATTTTGATGAAGCAAAAAAACCACCTCTAAATGTGGTGAACTACAACTTTAATCTAAACCTCAAAGTATATTTATTTATTAATTAAATTTATTTGCCATCCATCTCACAAGATAGTAAATGGAAATTAATCAAGGAGAGAGGCAACCTAGAACTAAGGAGAAATTTCCTGACAATAGAACAATTAATCAGTGGAACAACTTGCCTCCAGACGTTGTGAATGCTCCAACACTGGAGGTTTTTAAAAAGATGTTGGATAACCAATTTGTCTGAAGTGGTCTAGGGTTTCCTGCCTAGGCAGGGGGTTGGACTAGAAGACCTCCAAGGTCCCTTCCAACTCTGTCATTCTGTATTATTCAGCAAAATTGTTGTGAAATGCAGTCATTGGAGACTGATCCAGACATGGGTGGAACAAATGGCCGGAGAGTGTATTCCATTTAAACCGGAATTTTTTTCTCCTAGGAATAATATCAGAAAGATATAGGAAGGATCGAATATATCTAATAGTACATGTATTGCAGGGGTGGGATTCAAATTTTTTAACAGCCGGTTCTGTGGGCGTGGCTTAGTTGGTGGGCTTGGCTTGGTGGTCATGTGACCAGGTGGATAAGGCTTGGAGGTCATGTTATTGGCTGGGCGTGGCCAACTCAATATCACTCACATCGAGGCACGCATATCTTCACCTGGCCTCTCATGACTGTGGGGATGTTGCAACAGTCGTAAGCATGAAAAATGATCATAAGTCACTTTTTTCAGTGCCATTGTAACTTTGAATGGTCACTCCACACAAGCAAGTACTAGCAAAGGAGGGGGAAAAAACTCCAGGGAAGTTCCTGAGACAGGAAGTCTAGTCCTGCCAAGAATATAATAAGGGTTAACGGAGAGGCGGTTTCTGTAAGCAACACCAGAACGTTTCCTTCCTGCCTTCCTTACAGGATTAGGCCAGTAATTTCTTCTAACAACCAGTTCTTTGAACTGCTTAGAATATTAACAACCGGTTCTAGCGAATAGGTGCGAACTGGTAGAATCCCACCCCTGATGTATTGACACTGGCTAGAATAATATATGCACAATACTGGAAAAATAAAAACATACCTCCAGAAACAGAGATAATAAGAAAAATTGTGGCCTGTGCAGAATTGGATAGGTTAACTCTAGAATTAAAAGACAAAGGAGAGTCTAAATACTATGAAACATGGAATAAATTTTACCAATGGTTACACAGTAGAAGGCAAAGTCAGAACATTACTAGCTGTGATGATTAGAATAATTAGTAAATAATATATCAAACAAGCAGATTATAAATGATGAAGTAAAATGTATATATGTATAACAATTATAATGCTAGATCGGTTGCATCGGGTTGTATTCTTATAATTAAAATAAAAAAAGAAATTAAAAAAGAAAGAAAGAAACCATGGAATGCTCCAAACTGTAAGAGATAAGCAGGCCAAGACCGAAGGTGAGGTCAAATGCACCATCGGTGTGACATCCTTACGCAGCCACAAGAGACTTAAGTCTAGCCCCCGTGAATTCCATTGAGCCTTACCTAGCATCAATTTGGCTTGATAGATATATTCTTGGCTATAGGTAGCATGTAATAAACCTTGAATGCTTTGAACTCAACTTCTGTTCCTGGTTACTTGTGCCTGACACAAACCACCATAGATACATCCGAGTTTCTGACCATCTGAAGGGCAATCACACAGCCACGGGATGGCTCTCAGCTGTCATAACTTAAAATCCAGGTCTAGGTACCCTCATGGAGGTCTGTCATAACTTTGAACAGTTGTGTTCTGATCAAGGCTTCCGAGGCCATAATTACGCACCCGCTTATTTTAAAAACAATTGCAAAGCTGGGAACTGTTTTCATTCCCAGCTGGTAATGAATCTCAAACAGTCCCTTGAGATAAGCATCCACCTTTCTTTCCTGTGAAGTACTGCCAATAACAGAAGTGTCAAATGAACTAGAACAAAACCCAACCAAAGTACAAAGAGCTTCAAGAATGAGTCTGAACCGAGTGAACGACTTTGCTTCCTGCAAAGGTTTCATCATCTTTGCCTGTCCTTCACCTCCCAGCCTTACTCCCGAGTTGCCCCTTTTGTTTCAGCTGCTCTTGCCTTCTAGCAGCTCTGCGCACATGCGCACTTGGAACAGGCTCCCCTGGGTCCTCTGCCTTGCTGACTCCAGAGACAGCACCCCACTCCCAGATGGTCCTGGCTTCATCTCCGCATCGGACACAGGACCCTCGTCCGAGTCCTCCCCAGACTCCATAACTGGTCCCCTTTCTTCCCCACTGTCCGATTCCGCTGCCGTCTGCACAGGCTGCCAGCGAACCACAACAAGGTGCGAAAGGACTGGTCATAAATTGAGGATGACCTGCAGTGACCTTACAATCCAATTCATCTCAGTTTGTGGGAGGGCTGAGAACTGGATATACATCGGGAGACCAAAATCCAAATCCCAGCTCAGTTATGGAGAATATTTGGTGAGCTACAGAGCTAAGAATAAAACGACAGATTGTATCACAGGCAACAGCTTGATATCCTTAGAGAGAAGCCTGAAAATAGAGCAATTGATTGATTAGGAAGCTTTGCCAAGCTTCACTGCTGAACATCCACGCATCCACAAAAACCTGCTCACAAAACATGGATTTTAACTAGTGTGTGACTCCACGACATCATAAATATGAATCAATTGCTAAGCATCTGAATTTTGACCACATGACCATGGGGAATGCTGCAAATGTCAAAAAGTGTGAAAAACTTTTTGTGCTGCTGTTGTAATTTTGTATAGTCACTAAATGAACTATTGTAAGACGAAGGCTACAAAGATAATTGGAGTATGACACCTTTATATCTTTTAATTACATCCATTCAACTCTTATTTAAACTTCAATATATACCTTAAGTTTATGACCTTCAATATAATACATAATACATAACTTCCAATCGAATTCTGTTTGGCACATTCTTATAATACACATTATATTCTTTTTTAAAAAAAGAAAGATTGTAAATATATGTAATTATAAACCCTCATTCCATTCCAGTTCAGTTCTATCATTAATAATTATTAAAATCATAACATCTTTAACATTTCTTTTCAATTAAATTTCATACTTCCTTAAAAATACATATAATCTCCATAATTAATTTTTCCCTTATTTCTCTTCATGTTTTATAAATCATTAAATATTCCTTTTGTTATATTTATTTATTGACAAGCATTCCACTGAATTACGATAGCTATTTTATCAGACATTTTAATCATACATTGTTTCATATTTTCTAAAATTATTTTTGCTTCTAATATATCCATACTATCTTATGTACCTTTGCAGAATCCCTTTTTCCATTAAGTTTTCACCCATTATCTCCAAATAGGCCCTGTTTCTCTATATTTTGCTTCTGTCCTTTATAACTTCTTTTCCCTTCTTTCTTCCCTCTCATCTTCTCCCTCCCCTTTTTACCTCCTTGTCTCTCTAGTTCTAATTCTCTCTTCTGCATTTTCCTCTTCTGTTGCTTTCTGATTTTATACTTATTTTTCACTCTATTTTTTGGGGGGGAGTTGTTTTTCCCAATCTTAACTTTCCATTCTTTTTCCCCCTTTCCTTTCCCCCCACCATCTAAGATTACTTGTTCATTAAAGATGGCTTCTTCTTTGTCACAATCTTCTTGTTCTGCAGGCATTTCTTGTTTCTCATAATTCCAAATCTCCATTTCTAAAAACTGAAATATGAAGCCAAAAGAACCTCTCCCTCCTTGTGCACCTTCTTTGTACTTTTTAAGTTCCATTTTCAGTTCTTCTAAAAGTGGAGCCATTTTAAACAGTTTTAAACAACCACCCAATTGATTTTAGTTATTCAAAACAATAACCAAGAATCCAGAAATCATCAAGTAATCCAGATAGTCCTGAGTTATATCTTTTTATTTCTTTTTCAACTTTCTCTTTCTGGGGTTTTTGTTGCGATATTTCAGTTAAAATGTATCTTTTGGAAGTCTTGTTGAGATTTTGCTGTAAGTTCTTTTTTAATTCCAGGCAGTCTCCTCCCTTCCAGATCCTACCCTTTTATTCTTTTTCTCTCCTTTCCTGTTTTCAAAAGCTTTTAATTATCCAGAAATCTTTATTATCCCTTTGACTTTTTATTTTCAGCATTAAATGCCTATTGATGTCAAAGTGGATTTTTTTCCAATTTCTTGCTTAAGTCTCTTAGCTGTCAGTACAGGAAAAGGAGAAAACCAAATCTTTTCCCTTTTCTCTCTCCTTCACAGCTTAAAATCTTCTTAGGGAACAATGTTATTGTTTTTAACAGTTTCAATTCCAGGGTACCTTATTTGTTGCTTTTGCTGTTTGACCCAGTCAACCAAAATCACTTCTTCTCTTCCTCCTGCACATTCTTTTCCGGTCGTCATCTAGGTCCTCATTTCACCTGATCTCAGAAGGATGGAAGGCTGAGTCAGCCTTGAGCCGGTGAGGATCAAACTTCTGGTGGTCGGCAGATTTAGCTTGCAAAGTTGCAATCTAACCACTGCGCCAACGCGGCTCCCAAATAACTCTACAGATAACAGCAATAGCACTTAGACTTATATACCGCTTCCCAGTGCTCTAGTCTACAGCCCTCTCTTAGCGGTTTACACAGTCAACGTCTTGTCCCTGAAATGGAGCCAAGTTCTCCTAAATTGCTAAGGAGAGGTAGAAAAATCTCTGGTTTTGGCACATTGTTGAGGCTGACTTCAGAGCTGGGAAGAGACCAATTTCTGAGGGCTGCCAGTGAAGGCAATCAGCCAATTTCATAGTGCCACTATTAGTAACTCCACTGTGTAACCTACTTGGCTCTCAAGTGGGCAGCTATTTTAAAACGCCCAGGTTCCCAAAACGCCTACTTGGAACACCGCATCCAATCTTGGTTCCTGCAATACAGGTAACTCCTAAGCAGCTTGTTTAGTGACCGTTCAAAGTTACAACGGCCTTGGAAAAAGGGACTCACTCCATCCATTTTTCATGCTGACATCCATTACAGCATCTCCATCAAAATGGAGACATTGGGCAACTGACTCGTACTTATGACGGTTGCTGTGTCCCGCTGCCATAGGATCGTGACCTTCTGACAAGCAAGGTCAGTGGGGAAGCCATCAACCGTATTACTAAATTAACAGCTGCAGTGATTCACTTAATGGCTGCGGCATAAAAAGGTCGTAATATGGGACAAAGCTCACTTCATGAATGCCTCACTTCACTACATAAATTTCAGGCTCAATTGTGGTCATTAAGTTGAGGAATATCTGTACAAAAGACGCTAGAAAGAGCTCCCAGTTCTAAAAGAGCTGTGCAGGTGTTTCTCCGTCACTATTTGGAAATTAATCTGAGAATTTAAATCCAGGTCTCCAAAACTCAGCTCCAATATTTGAGGGGCTGCCACAGACAGGAAGAAGGGGTCAAGCTATTCTCCAAAGCACCTGAAGGCCAGAGAAGGAATAATGGATGGAAACTGAACAAGGAGAGATTCAATTTGGAAATGAGGAGAAATTTTCTGACCATGAAGACAATCAACCGATGGAACAGAAGTTGCCTTCAGAAGTTGTGGGAGCTTCATCACTGGAGGCTTTCAAGAAGAGATTAGACTGTTCTCTGTCAGAAATGGTGCTTGGGCAGAGGTGGGGTTGGACTAGATGACCTACAAGGTCCCTTCCAACTCTGATATTCTGTTCAGGACCAAAGATCAGCTCACCTCTTTCTCCAGCCGCTGGGCTTCTGAGATTTTCTCCACATTCCTTAGTTTCTCTACATTCTGCAGAGTGCAAGGCCAGAAATTTCCAAAATGTTGCATTCCTAGCCAAACTGCATGCCGCGCCTGCAAAAATCCCCACAGCCATTTCCATCGCTTTCCCTTTCCCAACCAGATTAGGTAGGGTCTTAACTCCCTAACCTAAAATTGTTGGAATTGTTTCAGTCCCGCATCCCTGGAGGGTTTCCCCACGGGTAAGTTCTCTAGAACAGTGTTCGAACTGAAAATGGGTGAGAAACAATGGGGGCAAAATTGACTTTTAACAACTGTCTCACTCAGCAACAGGAATGTTGGGTTCAATTTTGGTTGCAAGTGGAGGCCTTACCTGTATTCCTGTGATCTATTACTAGCCCTTTTTTATGGGCTCCAACGCTGTATGTCAGGCCCAGCTTTTTAAATGTTTATGGGTGTGTGAGGACTGCATAATGGTAAGGTTTAGAAACTGACATGCACACTAAACCAAGGCCTGCAAATAGTGTGCGTTTTACTTCTCAGGCTCTTCTCTGCTTGCATTTAAATTGTATGTGTGTATACACACACACACACGTTTGCAATTTAAATGCAAGCAATGCAAAACCCTGCATTTTAGTCCAAACTGAGAGCTGCACGTTCTCACTTCTCCGGATTAAAGGGGCAATTTTATTCCCTTCTCTTGTATGAAAAAAAAAACCCCAGGATCTTGAATTATAATGAATTATTTCATTGCACTTCTGCTTTCTGTTAGGGGGCCTTTTCTTTCCAGAAAGATCTCCAGAGGAGGGAGAACAAGCCTGATGGCTGATATTTTTGGGAGCCAGACTCTCGCAGGGAAATTAGATAATTGTTGCCAATCAATAGAGAAAATAATAACAGCCATGGCCACCGCCATAAATTAAATCCTGTCACGGCAAATGGAAACAGCCCTGACAAGAATTCAAATGGAGGATGATCTCTGGTGACCTCAGGAGCTGTTCTAGCTGTGTGCTTGATCAGGACTCTATGATTAAACGCCAAGCACACAACTTTCTTCTACTCTCCATTAGTCAACACAAAAGAAAACTGCTGTAAATTGAGATTGGAATGGTCAGAAGGGCTCACCTCCTCAATGCACTTAGTCATGTCCTGACTTAGCATCTGGCTTGACCTATTGGGATACACACCAGTTGTGTCCTCCAGCGTAGAATTCAGCCATTTGCCTGGACCTGCCTTGGAAGCTGGGCACTGCTCTTTTCTGTGTTAAGCTGCTTTAAACAGAATGACAAGAATTGGAAGGGACCTTGGAGGTCTTCTAGTCCAACCCCTGCTCAAGGAGGAAACCCTAGACCATTTCAGACAAAAACCATCCAATCTCTTCTTAAAAACCTCCACTGATGGAGCACCCACAACTTCTGAAGGCAAATTGTTCCACTGATTAATTGTTCTGTCAGGAAATGTCTCCTTAGTTCTAGGTTGCTTCTCTCCTTGATTAGTTTCCACCCATTGCTTCTTGTCCTACCCTCAGGTGCTTTGGAGAATAAGTTGACTCCCCTCTTCTTTGGAGCAGCCCCACAAAAATTGGGAAACTCCTATCATGTCACCCCTAGTCCTTCCTTTCATAAACTAGACATACCCAGTTCTTACAACCGTTGTTCATATGTTTTAGCTTTCCAAGATTCGTCTTCTGAAACTATGCCCAGACTTGTCTCTATTCATAAAGGTCTTTGCTATGACTTATTGATAGGGACAGGGTGGCTCAGTGCTAAAACCCTGAGCTTGTCGATCCAAAAGGTCGATGGTTCGGCGGTTCGAATCCCAAGCACCACGTCACGGAGTGAGCTCCCATTACTCGTCCCAGCTTCTGCCAACCAAGCAGTTTGAAAGCATGTTAAAAAAATGCAAGTCGAAAAATAGAGACCACTTTGGTGGGAAGGGAACAGAGTTCCATGCGCCTTCGGTGTTTAGTCCTGACGGCCACATGACCATGGAGATGCCTTCGAACAGCGCTGCCCCTTCGGCTTTGTAACTGAGATGAGCAGCGCCCCCTAGAGCCGGAAACAACTAGCACGTATGTGTGAGGGGAACCTTTACCTATACCTATGACTTATTGATGCTTTTGACCCCACAAAAAGATAGGGAAAACGGAAATGTAGGAGGAGGAAGGAAATAATATTTTTGCAATTGGAAGGAACCAGAGTCCAACTTTCTGCAATCTATAGGGCACACCAATAAAATCATCCTTGAGAGGCTACCAAGTAGCCTAAACACCTCCACAGATTGAGACCCACCACATCTCTCTATGGACAGTTCTATTCTTGGACAGATTTTACTTTCAGGTTTTTCTTATGTTTAAACGAAATCTAGGGAGATTAAACTCCGGGCTTGGTTCCTATAAACCTAGAAAAGAATCCATCTTTTGTGAAGGTGTCCCTTTTTGTACCTGGACACGATGGCCATGTCTTCCCTCAGTCTCCTCTCCATAGGAAACCTCTCCAGTCCTTTTCATCTGTGCTCACGGGATGTGTTCTATATATAGCAGGGGCCTTCAAACTTGACAGCTTTAAGACTTGCGGACTTCAACTCCCAGAATTCCTCCTCCAGTCAGGTTAGCTCAGGGATTCTGGGAGTTGAAGTCCACAAGTCTTAAACTTGTCAAATTTGAAGAGCCTGGCCCTATAGCATCCTTATTTCTGTCCTCAAAACTTCTCCAACTTGTCTTCTGGAAATATAGAACCCAGAACAAGGACTTCTCTTTGTTCTGTGTGAACACATCTCAACTACAAACACCTCCAGGTGGCAAACATATCCAACATATCCTCCTCCTTCTATTTTCTAGCTTGGCACCTTTAACCACTTGACCAAACTGCCTCTTTTGCTTAATAGACAGGGGTTACAGGTAGTCCTCAACTTAGAACCATTTGTTTAGTGACTGCTGAAGGTTACAACAGCACTGAAAAAAAGTGGTTTAGGACCATTTTTCACACTTACCGTTTCCCTGCCCTAATCCTGTCAGTTTCTGTTGTTTATTGACTTGATTCAGCACGCATCGGCTGCATTCCACCTGCAATTGTTAAGTGGTTCTTGGCTGTCTGTCCAGAGCTATTAACTGAAGGGAGAAGGGGGGGGAACCCTCTCTTGCACTTTATTTTTAGCCAGTTCTCCGAACTGCATAAGCAATTAACTAACGGTTCAGGCAAACCAGTGAGAACCGACTGAATCCCACCTGTGCTTACGACCATTGCATCATTCCTTATGGTCACATGATCAAAATTCAGATGCTGGGCAACTGACTCGTATTTATGACGGTTGCAGTGTCCTGGGGTCACACGATCTCCTTTGGCAACCTTCTGACAATCAAAATCAATGGCATTCACTTAACTATGTTACTAACTTAACTTCAGTGATTCACTTAACAACGATGGCAAGAAAAGGTCGTAAAACAGGGCAAACCTCACTTAACAAATCTCCTGCTTCACAATGGACATTTGGGGCTCGATTGGGGTCGTAGGTCAAGGATCTTGCTTAATGGGTGGAGGTTTAATGTTCTGATGTATTTATCCAGAAGCTTAAATATGACTCTATTCTCCTACTTTTCTTTAATACTTAGCCTAGTCTTCTGCTTGTTATAACAAGAAAAACGATTTGAGGGTACAAAGAATCTGGTTTCTGTAATTCTCTCGTTATTAAAGGAATTCGGGAGCCTAACAAACCGGGAAGGGAGTCATTTCCCTTTTAGTGCAACATAACCTTTTATGAGCAATGTTAGGGTTTTTATTTCCAATCATCAATGTTGTATTTGACCTGCTGTGTTTCATTCAGCGGTGACTCGAATAAAAGGGAGACAGAAAGATTTTCATTCCATTCTCCAGTTCCATCCTGGAAAGTAAATGCATTCATTTCAAATGTTGCATTTCACACGCCATAAAATGAACGTAGACAAATTTATCTCCTTGCTCGGAAAGAAACCCTGAATTTGGACCATCATGGTCTATCAGGAGAAAACAATTTGCTCATTTGCAAAGAAGTAAAATAATCCAAGACATTATAAATACTATTTTTTACAGAGTTAGGTTTGCGACAGCCGTTGTGCTGCTGTAGTAAGTACTATAGTAATGTACTCTACAAATTTTTTTTGCAGGTATTTGCGAGGGGGGCGGGTGTCTTACCATAGTATCTTAGTGAAATTTAATGATTAAAAGATGCAGAAGTAAATAATTCAGTGTCTAAAAGTAGTGGAAGTAATATGTAGTTCAGTGCATTAGCCCCTTCCAATACATTTTGGATTGCATTACCCGGACAAACGTTGTACAGATAGTCCTCAACTTACAACAGTTTATTTAGTGACCCGTTCAAAGTTACAACGGCACTGAAAAAAGTGATTTATGATTTGTTTTTTATGACCATTGCAGCATCCTTATAGTGACGTGATCAAAACTTAAGACGTGACTCATCATATCTTATGACGGTTGCAGTGTCCCAGGATCTTTCTTGCCACAACTGTTAAATGAATCGGTGCAGTTATAAGGGTTACTTATAAATAAATTGCACATAATACTTTCTTGGGGTCCAACTAGGCCACCGGTCGGTCCTACCATGAGCCTCACATTCTGACTCAGTTCCAAAGTGTTGGGTTCCTCTCTTTTGCTAAGTGAATCTGCCCTTCCTGGGTTGCACTGCACGAGAGCTGGGTTCACATCCTCCCTTTAAACCTCCAAGGGACCCACAGATTCAAGGCAAGCTGCATGAATCAGCTCCAAGGGTGGAACGCAAGTGCTCCGCCCAGCAAGCAGACAAAGTTACTCTCTGTTGTGTTGGCTCTTGCAAAAGGATGGTCATAACCTCCCAGAAATAGTTTGTGCAAAGTGATGTCCACAACTATCCAGAAACTGTGCCTGCAATCATGGAGAAACCACTGGTGCAAGGGATTGCCCACAGCACCCCACAGGCCAGAAACCACTTGTGCCAGGGATGCCCACAACCACCCAGAAACTCTTTGTGTAAGGGATGCACACAACCATTTACAAATGCTTATGGCAGGGATGCCCACAACCACCCAGAAATCGCATGTGCTGGGAATCCCTCAATCGTCCAATAACCACTTGTGTAAGGGATGCACACAGCCACCTACAAATGCTTGTGCAAGGGATGCCCGCAATTTCCCAGAAAGTGCTTGTGCAAGGAATGCACACAACCATTTACAAATGCTTGTGCAAGGGATGCCCGCAACTGCCCAGAAACTCTTTGTGTAAGGGATGCACACAACCATTTACAAATGCTGTGTGCCAGGGATGCCCACAACCACCCAGAAACGCTTTGTGTAAGGAATGCACACAACCACCTACAAATGCTTGTGCCAGGGATGCCCGCAACCATCCAGGAATCACCTGTGCCAGGAATACCCCCAACCGTCCAGAAAGTGCTTGTGCAAGGGATGCACACAACCACCTACAAATGCTTGGTGCCAGGGATGCCCACAACCACCCAGAAAGTGCTTGTGCAAGGGATGCACACAACCATTTACAAATGCTTGTGCAAGGGATGCACGCAACTGCCCAGAAACTCTTTGTGTAAGGGATGCACGCAACCATTTATAAATGCTTGTGCCAGGATGCCTACAACCACCCAGAAAGTGCTTGTGCAAGGGATGCCCACAACCACCCAGAAACGCTTTGTGTAAGGAATGCACACAACCACCTACAAATGCTTGTGCCAGGGATGCCCACAACCATCCAGGAATCGCCTGTGCCAGGAATACCCCCAACCGTCCAGAAAGTGCTTGTGCCAGGGATGCCCACAACCACCCAGAAAGTGCTTGTTCGGGGTTGCGCACAACCATTTACAAATGCTTGTGCCAGGGATGCCCACAACCACCCAGGAATGCCCCCAACCGTCCAGAAAGTGCTTGTGCAAGGGATGCACGCAGCCACCTGCAAAATGCTTGTGCCAGGGATGCCTGCAACCTCTCCCGGCCCCGGCAGGCACACACCGGCTAGCGCAGCATGCGTCTTTTCTCAAGGGCATCCTATCGGTTCAAGGATGCACTGCGGACCCCCAACACACACACGCACACACGCACACGAAGTCAGCAGATGTGCCGCTACAACCCGCCTCCCCCGCCATTCCCCCTACCCGCGCCCCCCGCCCCCTTCCTCCGTCGGCTTCCACAAGCCTGCGCAACCACAACCCAACGCGGAAGGCGCGCCGCCGCCGCCGCCGCCTCCTGCTGCCGCTGCCCGGCGCTGCAAAGTTGGCTGGCGCGCTGGCCATTGAGATGCAAATCCCGCCGGCCGGAGCCAATCCGCCGTCCGGCCGCCCGAGGCGGGATTACCTGGCCGGAGGGAGGGCCGCCCGCTTCTTCTCCGCCGCTGCCGCCGTCCCGCTCGGCTCCCCGCGGCCAAGCCCGGCGCCCCCACCTCCTTCGCCCGCCCGGCTCCCGCCCGGCCAAGCCGGCTCTCCGCGGCGGCTGCGAAGCGGGGCGAAGCGGCTTCCCCTGGCCCCGGCGGAGCCTCGCGGGTGCAGCCCGGCTGCCGCCGCCGCCGCCGCCTCCACCGCCGGCCTGGCGCCCGGCGGGATGCGGGGCAAGTGTTGAACTTGGGCTGCTGCGGAGAGAGGGCGGTCCGCGCGCCCCGGACGGCCGGAGGGACCGGTGAGTGGCGTCGGCCGGGGAGGGGGGCGGCGGCTCTGCTTTTCCCGGGGACGGAGCGGAGGACGGGAAAGCAGCGCGCCCGGCTTGGCTTCCCTCCTCCTCCTCTGCAGTGCTTCAACTTTGCGGCCTCTTCTCCTCCTTCCTTCCTTTTCTTCCTTCCTTCTTTTTTCCTTCCTCCTCCTTCCTCCTTCCTTCCCTCTCTTCCTCCTCTCCCTCCTTCCTTTTCTCCTTCCTTCCTTTTTTCCTTCCCTCCCTTCCTCCTCTCCCTCCCTCCTTCCCTCCTTTTTTCCTTCCTCCCCTTTCTCCTTCCTTCCTCCTTTTTCTCCTTCCTTCCTTTTTTCCTTCCTCCCCTCCCCTTTCTCCTTCCTTCCTTTTCTCCTCCCTCCCTTCCCTTTCTCCTTCCTTCCTTCCTTTTCCTCTCTCCCCTCCCTCCTCTTTCCTCCTTCCCTTTCTTTCTCTCCTTCCCTTTCTCCTTCCTTCCTTCCTTCTTTTTCCCTCCCTCCCTCCTCCTCCTTCCTCCCCTTCCCTTTCTCCTCCCTTCCTTCTTTTTCCTCCCTCCCTTTTCTTTCCTTCCTTCTTTCCTTTCTTTCTCTCCTTCCCTTTCTCCTTCCTTCCTTCTTTTTCCTCCCTCCCCCCTCCTTCCTCCCTTCTTTCCTTTCTTTCTCTCCTTCCCTTTCTCCTCCCTTCCTCCTTCTCTTTCCTCCTGCCGCCTTTTCCCTCTGCTCAGGCCGATCTTGTCCAGCCCTCCAACCCGGAGGCCCCCGACGGCAGCGGGTGCAGAGAATAGGAAGGCGGGGGTGGGGGAGGCTTTTCCGCGGGACTCCTTCGCCTCTCTTTCTCTCTCTCTCTCTCTCTCTCGGTCTGAGGCTTCCCTTTCAGCCCTGGGTCTGGTGGGGGTCTCTGCGGCGGTGCTCCCACCCCGGACGTTGGCTGGGTTGCAGCGGGAGCGGCTCGGACTCCGGAGTAGGAGAGTGGCGGGGGAAATGACCACCAAGGCTGCTAGTACCTTTTCCTCCAATCGATCTTATGAAAAAGCCTTTACATTAGTTGGAAAAGGTGCCACTAAACCCCTTTGGATGTTTTTTGGGGTGGGGGTTTCTCTCTCTCTCTCTCTCTCTCTTTCTTTGGAATTACTTCGAGTAAAGAAAAAACCCCTATCCATCTTACCCTCTGGAGGGCACGTTTTTTTTTTTCCTGTTTCAGCGTTTCACTCAAATCCTGCCATTAAAAAGGAGCTCGTAAAAAGTCAGCGAAGCCTTTTGGTTCCTGCAAGGGTTTTGGTTTTTTTTTCGGTCCACCGGGGATCTTTGTTAAAGGGAAGCGGGGAGACAGCAATCAAACTGTCACCCACCCTAAAAATGTTGACCAGCTGTCTTTTATTTTGCTTGCTGGCTCCTTTTAGCTTTTAAAACTGGGTCTGTTTCAGATTCAGTATATTCTCCCTCCACCGCTGGGCAGTGCAAAATGTGACTGTTATTTATTTTAATAAGTATTTTAAAAAATAGTTAAGGAAAAAAGTCAGGCTTTTTTTTTTTTTTTTGTAAAGTGAGAATAGGTGATAGGCATTGCCAAATGCGTCTCTGAAATTTTTTTAATGTACAGTGATCAGATTCCATGTGATTCAGTCTCTTGGTGAGCGTAGCTAAATGTTGTTACACTGCCTATAAATTAACAGGAGGCTTTTATTACCCGCTGACGAAGGCCTCGCCAATTGTAATATTTTACCTTGTCTCATTTTTTTTACTTTATTTTTAATGCGGTTTTTGTTTGCAATTTTGGTCAGCGGCCATAATAATAATAATAAAAAAATTAGGTCCGTCCGTTCATTCATTCATTCTTTCGTGCGACTTGAAAATCGCAGCCCAATGTACTAACAAAGATGGCAGAATTGGCAGGGGGGGAAAAACGAATGGAAAGGGCTACAATGAGAGTTGTAGGAAGGGTCCTGTTTTCCAGACAAAAGAGGTTCAAGCCAGTTGAACCTCCAATTTTCCTTAATCCTTATTCCGTAGCCTCTGATTCTAAGGGTTTAACAATATGTAGCACGGTCAGCTTTTCTTAGAGGTTAGCTAGCTGTGAAACGCATGGGATGGTGTGCATGGGCATATGTGCGTGTATGTAGCATGCATCCAGGCTGCAGAAGGCATGTCATGCTACACGCCTACTGCAGGTGCCAGAACCGGATTAGAGATGCAGATATGTGGACTTTAGCACAATGGAAGCGTGTTCAGGTGCAGGCATCTCCCTTCAGCCTTCCCTCAAGATGTTCCCCGCTACGGCGGATTACGGCGGATGCGATTTCAGTGTGCGGCGTTGGCTATTGTGGCGAGAACAGCAGCCCAACCCAGCCATGGCTGCCATTCTCTGCCGGGTGATATATGGCACGGACGTTTATTGCCTAGTCTATTGGGCTTGGAGATGGGCTGTTCGGTGCGCCATCACTGACCGGCAATAAAGCTTTAAAAGTGGCTCTGGACAAATGCTACGTTCCCAAGGATGACCATTTTGTGAGATGGTCGTGACGGGGAGGGAAAAAAAAAGATTTAGGCACTGTTGTTTTTCCATTTTCGTTCAATTGTTTGATTGCTTTTCCAGCTTTGTTTCAGGAGCTGAAGGTAACATGCCTTCCTAAGGTTTTTTTTCCTCCAGAACAACCACACGGGGAGATTGGTTGGGCTGGCAAAGACATTCAGAACCAAAATAGAGCTGGAAGGGAACTTGGAGGTCTTCTAGTCCAGCCCTTTGCTGAAGCAGAAGACCCTATGCCATTTCAAGGCAAATGGTCGTCCAGTCTCTTCTTAAAAACCTCCAGTGTTGGAGCAGCCACAACTTCTGGAGGCATGCTGTTCTACTGATTAATTTGTTCTGTCGTGAAATTTCTCCTTAGTTCTAGGTTGCTTCTCTCCTTGATTAATTTCCATTTACCACCTTGTGGCAAGATGGACGGTGAATATATTTAATAAATAAGTAAATAAATATATTCTTGGGTTTAGATTAAAGTTGTAGTTCACCAGGTATTTTTTGCTACATCAAAATCTTAGTTTTAAATTTAATAGGGGTTTTCTCTTTTTTTTTTTTTTTAGTCACAACATAACCAGCTACTTTGACTTACAGTTTTAAAGCATGATGCCTTTTAGCCGTATCGGGGGAAACTTTCTCCTGAATTCCAGATTGCTTCTCTCCTTGATTAGGATTCCAGAGATTTTCAAGAGATTGGTCCAGGGAACTTCTGTAGCAAAGGGAGGACTAGATTTAGTATCTTTCCCCACTATTCCACACAGGCTGAATGGACAGAGAAGGAAGTGGGTGTCCCAAAGTGTCTCAGGGAACTTCCATGGCTGAAGACGGATTAAACCCCCTCAGTGCTAATCTAAACCCTTCACTGGTACTCCTTGACATACCACCACAATTGAGCCCAAAATGTCTTGCTAAGCAGGGCAGTTGGTCAATGAATTGTCCCCCATTTTACGACCTCACTTGTCAACATTTATTAAGGGAATCACCACAGTTTGTTAAGTTAGTCACACGGTTGTTAAGTGAGTTTTGCTTGCCCGAAGGTCGCAAAAGAGGACACTGCGACTGTCATAAATACATGCCAGTTGCATCTGAATTTCGATCACGTGGCCAGGGGGAGGCTGCAATGGTCATAAGTGTGAAAAACAGCCATAAGTCACTTTTTTCAGTGCCCTCAAATGGTCATTAAGCAAATGGTTGTAAATCTAGGGCTATTTTATTTATTTATGTAATTAATTAATTTTAGTGTCGCTTACCTACAAAGGAACTCTTTACCACTTTTATTTTTTACTTCTGCAACACACTGGTTCTTTTATAGATAGATGATAGATAGATAGATAGATAGATAGATAGATAGATAGATAGATAGATAGATAGATTCTTTATTGGCCAAGTGTGATTGGACCCACAAGGAATTTGTCTTTGTTGCACATGCTCTCAGTGTACATAAAGAAAAAATAAAATATCATCCAGAATCATAAGATACTAACACTTAGTGACAGTCATAGTAATGTGCATAATAAGTCATATTTGATTGCATAATAAGCAATCAAATCATACTAGGAAACAAATAAAACAGTATAAATTGTAAAGATACAAGTAGTGTATAGCTGTGTACATGAATATCAGGTCGTTTTATCATACAAGCATTCGTATAATGTCTGAAATAACAACGCCCCTGAAAAAAAACAACTAACAACCAGTCCTCATACTTATGACCCAACACATCATCCACATAGTCAGAAGATCCAAATTCGGATGCTTGGCAACTGGTATGTTTTTGCAGTGATTATAGTATCCCGGGGTCATGGATTCACCTTTTAAAGACCTTCCTACCCAGTTTCCTACAAGCAAAGTCAATGTACGAGGCTGTATTTCTTTACGGCTGCCTGCTTCATTTAACAACTGCAGCGATTCTCTTAATAACTGCGAAGGGTGCGAAATCGGATGTGACTGACTTAACAACCGCCTTGCTTAGCAATGGGAATTCTTCTTCCAGTTGGGATCATAAGTCAAGGACTACCTGTATGTATGGAGCTAACCATCCTTGGGGTCAGTCCCACATAATGAAAGCCGTAAGCCACCCCATCTATCCGTTCATCTACCCATCCATCTTCTTTGTTGCTGAAGTTCTTCAAAATGGCTGCTTCGCAACCTTGGCCATTTTAATTCTGGGACTTCAACTCCCAGAATTCCCCAGCCAGCGACTGAAAAGTTGTCAAGGTTAAGAAACATTATCCAGAATAATTGCAGCTTCGGGGATGGCTCTTGTGCAATAAAGACCTTTTGAGGGAACCCCACTCCTCATCTGAGTCGGAGTATATTAGGGATGTTCTCACTCGCCCAGCAAAGCTGTTCTCGCTGCTCTTTGGGCAGGTGGGGCTTTAATAGATGATGACGCCAAATCACCAAGAGTCACGCATGAAAGTCAAAGGATCCTCTCTACCTTAATACAAATTTATTGAAATGGAGAAAGGAACGGCTGTGAAATGCTAAGAAAGACAAGTGGAAATCTCTCAGGCTATCCTCTGCCG
This sequence comes from Pseudonaja textilis, assembly GCF_049901715.1. NCBI lineage: Eukaryota > Metazoa > Chordata > Lepidosauria > Squamata > Elapidae > Pseudonaja > Pseudonaja textilis. Next base: position 8,067,550 of record NC_141995.1, read on the forward strand.
AGAGAGAAAGGATGGAGCAGCCTCCATTCATTGCCCGGCCTGTTTATATCTATTTTTGCTGTCTCCAGTTTGGTACATCTCCATTTTTGAGGTTTCTTTACAGCCTGAATGGATTATTCTGATTAGCGGTAATCTCTTCCTGACCTCAAGCGGAGTTGAAGCTGAAATTGAAGGAGCGATGATGGAGATCCAGGCTGAATCCTTCCTCGCACACAGAGGGCGTGTTTCAACCCTCACAGGAAGGACTCTTTTGGAAATTTTGGATTTATTTTTTATTTTTTTTCCCCCTCCCCAAATTCCAGATCTGGCTCCCAGCAGAAATTAACACAGTTCCGACAAAAATTAGTTAAATTTGAATCCGCGTAAACTTAGATAATGATTTTTCCTGGCAGGTGCATCCAGGGCGCATGACAATGCTAGAGAGCAAACTGCCTGTACAATTGTTTAACAAGCACTGTGCAGAGGGAAACAATGTCAAGATTAAGCTTTTAATTAAAATCTTTCTAGCGGATTTGCATCTAAAAGGGGCAGCTAATGAGATACAGTTCTTCTTCTCTCAGATGTGATTGAATATCTTGCCTTTTGTTTTTACTGACACTTCGCTCTTTTGAGGCTTTGGCGCGCTGTATACAACCGCCTCGCCAAAACAACCAGGGTTGTCATGATCCATCCGTGCCGGTTGTGATGTTTCACTTGGCTCCCAAGTCTAAAAAGGAGACAGGATGGAAAGGTCTTGTCCTCTTGGTTGGATGAAGGCTTGGCCCAGTGCTTCCTCGTGCAAAGATGCCAAGTTGTGGCTGTTTGGGGAAAAAGAAAACAAGAAAAAAAAAAGAGGGGAAGAGATGGTGAAAATGGGGCCTGGTTTTCATCAAAGAATGGAGGTTCTGGATCCATAAAATGAACTTTTGTGTGTGTGTGTGTGTGTGTGTTTGTGTGTGTGTGTGTGTTGACAAGATCAAAACAAGAAGCAAATAGAAAACTGTAGGAGGATGAAGTTAGTCTGGCTTCTGAAATGGGAAGAACAGGGATGTCCAATCTTTGTAACTTTTAAGACCTGTGGACTTCAAATTCCTCAGCCAGCCATGATCTTGATTCTATCCCTCTATGAATGCTTCTTTTGAATTTTATGAGTCTGGAAATTGGGGGAAATGCGTGCTGGATGAGGAATTCTGGGAGTTGGGAGTCCACAGGTCTTAAAGTTACCAAGGAATTGGACACCCCTGAGGTAAAAATAAAAGAGAATATTTATAGCTCAGGGTTGAATGGTGCAGTCTCTGGTGTTCTTTGAGCTTGGTGTTTTTTCTGGCAGGCGTTTCATGACCAAACCAGGGAACAGCATCAGTACATAGATGTTATCTAATTTGGTAAAATCTGCAAGAAAAGCATCAACCTCAGAGAGCACCAAGGACCCTAAAGAAACAGTCTCTCCCAAAAAAATAATTATGACCCCAATTCGAAGTTCTCATGGACACCCACCCACCAACACACGTCATGATCACATGACCACATTTTAGGTACTTGGTAATCTTTATTACACTTTGCAGTGTCCCGTGGTCATGTGACTAAGATTTACAAATTTTATTATGAAACCTGGCATTGAAGTTACAGTTTCCAGCCAAACTGCCTCAAGCCAGCTTCTGTTATCATTGTAAAAGTGACAAATGTTATGTGAAGCTCCTAAACTCTACAATAACCCCCTTGGGATATTCCCATGAAAATAAAATTAATTCAAATTTTAATGATAATTCATTTATTTGTTCTCCAAGTAGAAGATTAAATGAAGATAATTCATTTATTTGTTCCCCAAGTAGAAGATCACATGTGTTACTTTTCTGCATTTTATCCGGGGGAGTAAATCCAAGATGTTCTTATTTTTATTTTATTCAGTGACAGCTTTTCCTCTGAAAGAGCCCAGAGCAATTTTTAATTGATGGCTCAAAACCATGCCAGATTGCTTTTCTGCACTTCCATCAACTGTGTAAACTACAGTTCCCATCTTTCTTTGCGCTGCCTGCAGACGAAAAGATTTGTCTGCCTTGCATTGGAGGGAGGGTACTGCATTTTTGAAGGTCAGTTTACTTTTAAATTAAAAACCCCAAGAAAAATGCCAGCACACCCAAGACATGTGTCTTATTTATTTATTATATTTGCCAAATTGTATCAACTCTCAGCCACCTGCAATATAGATAAAGTTGGAAAAATGCAATACAGTCATAGACAGAGATATGGATGGATGGATGGATGGATGGATGGATGGATGGATAGATGATAGATAGAAATAGATAGATAGATAGATAGATAGATAGATAGATAGATAGATAGATAGATAGACAGACAGACATGGATGGATGAAGGGATAGGTAGGTAGATAGAGATAGATAGATAGATAGATAGATAGATAGATAGATAGATAGATAGATAGATAGATGATAGAAGACAGACAGAGACATGGATGGATGGATAGATAGATAGATGACAGACATATAGATATGGATAGAGAAAAAATAGATAGATGATAGATAGATAGATAGATAGATAGATAGATAGATAGATAAGATAGATGATAGACAGATATAGATATAGATATAACCATCTAATGAAACAATAGCCCATAAAAGCATAACAATAGGGTTTTTTATGTCATGGTTTACTTAAAGTAATTTTTGCTGAAGATGATCAGTTAACTATTGGATGAAATTGTGCATTGTCAAAAGCTAGATATATCGGAAGAGAGATTGGAAGGAACCAGGAGATAATTAGCCATTTAATTAAGTAGTAGTGATAATAAATGATTTTTAAGAGGGAAGGCTGTCTTTATGTTTTCTCTCCAACCTTTGTTCTTTTGACTCCTGTGCCAACAGGGCTGTGCAAGGAGATTGTCTCTCTTTTACAGCGGTTTTTGTGTTTCAGCACACTTACAGGCAGGAAATTAGGAGACACAACAGGAAGCTTTTCAGCAATTTAGCGTTGTCTTCCCACTTCCCTCCCTCGATCTGAAGTAGTGTTTCTCAAAACTTGGACACTTGAAAATGCTTGGACTTCAACTTCCAGAATTCCTCAGCCAGCATGGCTGGGGAATTCAGGGAGTTGAAGTCCACACATCTTCAGAGGGGCCAAGGTGGAGAAATACTACAGAGTTTGCCTGGATTTGAACTTTTATCTGTTTTGCCGGCTTGTGTAATCCTTCGGCATTTCGGAACGGTTGTGATTATTCGGATATGATCTGCTTTGAAATCACCAAGATTGTTTCTGGATCCGGTGCAGATTTCTGTCTTCTTGCTGAGCTTGCAGGATCAGCGAGCCCGCTGCTTAACCCCGGGCAGCCAGATGTGAACAGGAAATGAGAAGGTAACCATTGCATCTGTCACCCTTTTACAGGCTGGATGCTAATTATCTCTCTGGCCCAGCTTTTTTCTTTCTTTCTTTCTTTCTTTCTTTTTTTTTTGCAGATCTCCTGCCTCCGTTGGCGCTTCTGCTTGGCTCATTCGCTAGAAATAGACATTGACAATGATGGATGCTTAATAGGATTTGGCTGGCGGGTTGCAAAGCCAGGAGAGAGGATAGGCCTTGGGAGAAGAAAGTTTTGGAATTTAGCCCATCCGGCGAGAAGATATTTCATTTTTACCAGCCTCCCCGAAAACCAGGGAAGCTAATTTATATTGCAGGCGCCCTCTCAGCTATAAAGCGAGATTCCGCTGAAAGGGATGGTGACATTTGCAAGGATCCAAATTTCAGGCTATTTCTCATGAAAATCCCTGCCAGGTGTGTGTGTGTGTGTGTGTGTGTGTGTGTGTGTGTGTGTGTGCAGCTTTGCAAAGGCTATCTGGCTCAGCTGCCAAGATTAATGGTTCCATCTTGGCCTATTGTGGCTTCAATCATGGTGACTGTGATACTGCTATTATCGGGCGGGGTGAGATCTGGATTTATGTCAGGGATGGCTTAACTTAACTGGGTTTCGCAGCCAGCAGAAGACGTGGGAAAGGGAAAGACGAGCAGGGTGAATGGCGCAAGGAGGAAGAACTGCTGAACTACATATGCATGTGTGGTTCATCTGAATGTGGATGAGTCTCTTTGAAGGACTTGTGGTCGCTGTGACAAGTTTGGTCTTTTCACCAGCTTGTGTTCCAACTTTCAGTAGTATGAAATAGACCCAATATAAAATAGTTACACAGGTAGTTATGGTGGTGCAATGGTTAGAATGCAGTACTGCAGGCTATTTCTGCTGACTGTCAGCTGACTGCAATTTGGCGGTTCGAATCTCACCAGGCTCAAGGTTGACTCAGCCATCCCTCCTTCCGAGGTGGGATAAAATGAGGACACAGATTGTTAAGGGCAATAGGCTGACTCTGTATACTGCTTAGAGCGGGCTGTAAAGCACTGTGAAGTGGTATATAAGTCTAAGTGCTATTGTTCTTCCTTCCTTCCTTCCTTCCTTCCCCTTCCCTTCCTTCCTTCCTTCCCTTCCCTTCCCTTCCCTTCCCTTCCCTCCCTCCCTCCCTTCCTCTCTTAATTCCCTTTCTCATTCTTCTTCCTGTTGGCACAGTGGTTAGAATGCAGCATTGCAGACTAATTCTGCCAACTGCCACCAGTTTAATCCTGACCGGCTCAGGGTTGACTCACCCTTCCATCCTTCTGAGGTGGGTAAAATGAGGACCCAGATTTTGGGGGGCAATAGGCTGACTCTGTAACTCGCTCAGAGAGGGCTGTAAAGAACTATGAAGCGGTATATAAATCTAAGTGCTATTGCTATTTACTGTCCATTTAAAGTTACACTGCAAGAAAATTCAGAAATGGATAGAAAAAATGTGCAAACTTAAAATAGAATTTAGACCTGAATTTTTTCTATTGGGAATTAATGTGGGAGAATATAACAAAGATGTAATATACCTAATAATCCATGTCACAGCTGTGAGATTAGCTTATGCCCAAAGATGGAAAGGTAATGAAATGCCAGATGAGATGGAAGTAATTAGGAAAATTTGGATGTGTGCAGAAATGGATAAATTACCTCAAGAACTAAAAAAACAAGACCAAATCTGATAACTATAAAATTTGGGAGAAGTTTTACCACTGGTTGAAACAAGGAAGGACCAGAATATCAAAAATGACTAAAGCTTATGTATATATGTAAATTTGTGTTATTTTCTATATTTATTATTTAATGATGTAAGACAAACAGGTGTTTCAGGATGTATGCACCGCGTTCATTGTTTTTAAATGTCTTTTTTGTTTTACATTGCAAAAAGTAAGACTTATGACCATGTTTCTCACTTAATGACCATTTCAGCAGCACCCCCCAATGGTCACGTGATCAAAATTCAAATGCAAAATTCAGTTGAGGTCACGTGATCCCCTTTTGCAGCCTTCTGACAAGCAAGGTCAATGAGGAAGCCAGATTCACTTAATGATTGTGATACTAACTTAACAGTAGTGATTCATTTAACACCTGTGCCCAGAAAGATCGTAAAATGGGGCAAAGTTCACTTAACAACTGTCTCGCTCAGCAGCAGACATTTGGGGCTCAACTGTGGTCATACATTGAGAGGACTACCTGTCATTCTGCAGACTTGACCACTTCATGACATGCGGACTTCAACTCCCAGAATTCATGGCTGGCTGAGGAATTCTGGGAGTTGAAGTCCACTGCAGGAGAGCAACCACCTTGGCCTATGGGTCATCCTTGTTCCTTCTTTTTTTTTTCTAAATTCGCTGCTTCTTTTGGGAGTGTCAACTCCTGTTACAGAAGTTCTAGTCCTCGACTTACAACTGGCCACTTAGTGACCGTTCAAAGATACAATGGATTTCCTCCAGGGATTACTTACGACTTTTTTCCGGACATTCTGTCCATTCTTCTCTATGGTCACGTGACCATTCGTTTGATTTACGACCAAGGCGACTGCTTTATGACTGCCACAAAAAAACTGGGTTGGTCATGTTTCGTGACACGTTTTACGAACCTCACGTATTCATGCAGGATCCATTACGGTCGTAGGTTGAGGATTACCTGTATTACAGTGGAGGAAAAAGGTAATGTTTTCTAGCAAAAATTATATCTGAGCAAACCATTCACATCTTGGTAGAGTTGCACCGGAGCGTTACATTCTTAAGTCATTCTTTTTGAAGAGAATGGAACATTTTTTTTTTTCATTTCTTTCTAAAATAGCAGAATGAGGTAGATAATTAATTCCTTTATGCTGATGCCCAGATATGTAGAACCCAAGGATCTTCCCGATATAAAGGAAATTAGGGGATTAGGAGACTATGAAGAATGGTTGCAGGGACTGGGTATGTGTAGTTTGATGAAAAGGACTAGGAGGGACATGATAGCAGTGTTCCAGTATCTCAGGGGCTTCCACAAAGAAGAGGGAGTCAAGCTATTCTCCAAAGCACCTGAAGGCAGGACAAGAAGCAACGGATGGAAACTAATCCAGGAGAGAAGCAACCTAGAACTAAGGAGAAATTTCCTA